>NW_024385596.1:0-14054 GCF_016835505.1 Polypterus senegalus
TTGGGGGGTGTGCGGGCCACCTTAAAGTTTACGACAACACTTCGGCATTAACGGAGATCCCCAGACTCCCCCGGGAGGGGCAGTTAACCCCAATGGGCCGCCTAGAGCCCCTGGAAATAAAGGGAGGCACCTCCCTTGAGGGGGGAAAAAGGGGAAGCATTTTTGATTTCCGTTGTGGAAAAAACCCCCGCCCTAACCAGTTAAAATAACGTATGCGGCAAATCGCTGTCTGTGGAGCTTGCCCCGGGTGCCCAATCCATCCATATCCTAACTACAGGGTCTTCTGGGACCAATCCCACCAACACAGGGAAGGCGGAAAAAAACCCCCGGGGGGGCCCCACCCCAGGGCACCCACACACTGGGACAAAGTCACCAATACCTAAACTGCAAGTTCCAGACTGGGGGGGAAAAGGGAGCACCCGGGGGAAACCCCTCGCGCCCGGGGAAAACATGAAAACTCCAGCAGGGGGGCCCCGGGAAGCAACCCAATCCCCCTTGCAAGGGACACCCTACCATGTTCTCCCTTGTGTGCACAAAGTTTTTAAATATTGTTCAAAATTTTGAAACCCCTTATTCCATATACAATATTTTATAAAAGGCCCAGTCGTAAAAAATTCCCTCCAGTGTAAAAAAGACAACGGGGGGGCGGCATCATAAATTGAATAGAACCCCTCCACAATTTTTTTAAATAAATGTTGGACAATTTATCCATTATTTTTACAAGCATCGCGCTAAAAAAATACAGGGAATTTTCTGGAGCCTTCATGGGGGAGGGGTCTTATGGGGCACTCCTGCCCCAAATTTTTTTTTTTTTTTTCCCAAAGTTCGTGGGTTTAAATTTAAAGGCCCAAGTTTTGATAAGCTGGTTATAAAAAAGGGGGCTGCACGGACCCTTCTGCTCACAATCCCCCCCACCCCATCTAAAAATTCCTGCTCAGTTTTAAAATTGTTACCCTTTGTTAAATGGGCTTTGTCTTCCTTTTTGGGGGCACTTTCGGGATTTGGTCATTGTTTTTTTCGGCATTTGTTTTGATGAGCAACTGGAAACTCGGCAGGGGCCACATTAAGAAAATTAGTCATATAAAACCATTTTCGCCAGCAGACAGAATAAAATTTTAAAAAAGGCCCTTGGCGGTTTCATGTACTTTTTAAAGAGAATGTTTAATTTTTCTTCATACTCATCCAAGCAGCCCCAAAAAGAATCCCCCCCTTGCAATTTTTTGATGGGTCCCCGGAGAACAACGTGTTACAAAAAAGGGGCGTAAACTTTTTTAACCGGTCTGGGCACAATTCTATGTATTCAGGGTTCATTTTGCGGACGCAGTCGTCCACAATTACCACAGGAAGGGGCCGGCCGGGGAAATGAGTGACCCCTCCACTGCGAATGGACACGGAGCTCCACATGCAGGGCACCGACGCCATCATATCACAAATCAGAGCGCGGACTTCTGAGGACGACGACGACGACGACGACGACAGCGGCGGCGCGGTGACTGAGCGATCAGCAGAGCGAGCGGCTGCGCGTGCACGAGACCTATACAGGCAAGACGGCGTCAAATCAGCAGGAGAAACGGCGGACAAAAGTGCACGAGCATGAAAGGTCAAACCACTGGGCTTATTATCTACAGAACACACTGGAAGTGAATTCCGAGAGCAGTTAGCAGTAAACTCACGAAGTAAAGTGTCTGCCTTCATCAAACCGCCGTGACAGCACCCGTAAAGCTGGAGCCCCTCAGCCCTGACGCCCTGTTCCATCCCACCCATAAATACCAGAGTCCGGTCTATCTTTGTCTCACCTTCTGCAAACTTTATTTGCTTTTGAAGTCGAAGAAGTCCGAACACTTGGTTCAAATCGGACAGGAGCCGTGCGCTGAGAGAAAGAAAAGATCTGCCGCCGGATACTCCTGGAAGAAGGAAAACAAAGCGGCGCACGTGACGTCATCGACTTGCGACGAGGACTCGGGACTTCCTGTCGCTATCGATCCGCGTGTCCGGACAGAGCAAAGAAAAGGAGGACGAGAGAAAATAGCGTCGAGTAGGCCGAAGAGTGCATGTGAGTAACGGGATAATCGAGGGAATGGTTTTGAGGGCAGATTAATAATTATGGGAGACCAAAAGAAAGAAAAGTGGGGTAGAACAAAAGCAGGAATGTCAGGGAAAACAACAGCGCATGGGGCGATGAATCTGGAGAAAGGGAAAATGGAAATGACAGTCCGTAAAGTCCATCGGTTTTAATGGTGAGCAGCGCCTCGTTTTACTCTTTCGTTTATGTTCATACTGGCCCTGGTCTGGGTTTTGTCGCCATGAGCCGCTGCCCTGTCCCTCCTGTCCCTATTTGTCATTCAGTCTAAGTTTAATGCGCGCAGTTATAACTCACTCCACGTTCGTGTTTGATCGGACCTTTAAAAAGGAGATGATTCCCAGAGACATCAAAAGGCTTTATTGAGGTAAAACAGACAAAAGAAGTGTTAGAAGTTCATTTAATCTTGAACAAGGAAAAATTAACACCGAGGAGGACAGATAACATGGCGGGCAGACTCGTAAAGAGCACTCGGAAATGATAGTCGAGTAAAAGTCGAAATACGATGGTGCTTTAAAGTTAGTAAGCCCTTTAGAATTTACCATATTCCTTAATAAATGAGTCCTAGAGCATCATCAGATTTACACACTTGGCCTGAAAGTAGGTGAAGAGAACACAATTAAACAAATGAAACAAAACTATCATACTGGGCCATTATTTATAAAGGAAAATGACCGATGTCATAAATTGTGAGTGGCAAAAGTGTGGACCTCAATAACTGCAACTAAATGTTTCTGGTTGGTCTTGATCAGTCCTGAACATCGGTTTCAGGTCCTTCCACGACATTTCTATTGGGTTAAGGTCAGGACTTTAACTTGACTCTTCCAAAAACTTTAAAATAAGTTTATTCTTCTTCAACCACTCTTTGCTTTGGTAGAACGGCTTGGGGTCGTTGTCTTCCTGCATGACCCAGTTTCCCTTGAGATGTCGTCCACACGAAGTCCTGACATTTTCGTTTAGAATTTGCTATATAATTCAGAATTCATTTTTCCTGTCCACAATGGTGAGCTGTCCTGGCCCAGATGTAACAAAACCTGCCCAAAGCTTGATAGTACCGCCACCATGTCTCACTGATGGGATGAGGGTCTCATGCAGTGTTTTTCTTTCTCCATGACAGAACGCTTCTCATTTGAACCAAAATGACCTATTTTGGTCTTGTCTGTCCATAAATTGTTACTTCAGTAGCTTTCAGGCTTGTCCATGCTCTTCAGCAAACTGTTGTTCAGTGTTCTTCTTATGGTGGACTCCTGAAGATTAACATTAACCAATGTGAGAGAGGCTTTGAGTTGGTTAGAAGTCACCCTTGGTTCTTTTGTGACCTCATAGACAAATCCTTTTGTTGGTCGACCACTCCCATGGTTGGTTGGGTGGGTGGGTTGTTTTGGGGAGAAGTAACAACAGCATTTGTTTCTATAGCATGTTTTCAAACAAATGATGTAGCTCATAATGAAGAAAGAAAAATAAGTTTAGGCAATACTAAGTAACAAAGAATAAAGTGAGGACAGGAAAAAAAACAAAAAACTGTAGGGGTTCCAAGACCACCCAGCCCCCCTCTAAGCATTCTACCTAACATAAATGACCTCAATCAGTCATTATGGTTTTCAGGCTTCACATGGAAGAACTTGATGGTGATTGTCATGTGGTCTTCTGGCGTTCAATCCATCAATGGAGGACCTGTGCGTGCTTTGAGCAGGTGGTGGTGGTGCAGATCAGCACCACAGAAAACCGAAAAAAGAACAGCAGAGAAAGTAGGGGTTAGTACTGGATTACAGGCGATGAAAATGACAAGTCAGTGCACATACAGAATATCAGGGTTACATAAAATGAAGCTCTGAGAAACCCGTTTAAACTAATGAGTTTTTCTCAGTTTGTTAAAATGCTCCACCATATTAGTCTGGCAGGTTTCTATTGGTCGGCTATTCCAGGTGCCTAACAGCAGAAGGCCGCCCGCTTCACCACTTCTTTTAAGTTTAGCTCTTAGAATTCTAAGCGGACCCTAATTTGAAGATCTAAGGTTACAATTTGGAGTGTACATGGTTAGAGACATTCCACAATCTGAGATTATTGAAGGCTTTTAAACCATAAGTCGTATTTTAAAGTCAATTCTAAATGGCACCGGTAACCAATGCAGTGATGCTAAGGCTGGGGTGATGTGCTCGGATTTTCTTTTCCTAGTTAAGATTCTGGCAGCTCCATTCTGTGCTCGTGGTAATCGATTGATGATTTTTTTTTTTTTTTTGGGGTGGCCCTGAGAGGAGTGCGTTACAGTAATCTAGTCGACTGAAAACAAAAGCGGGAATTAATTGTTCAGCATCTTGTAAATTTAAAAGTGCTCTTAGTTTTGTTATTTCTTAAGTGAAAAAATGCTGTCCTAGTGGTCTGATTAATATGTGATTTAAAATTCAGGTCCGAGTCAATAGTTACCCTAAATTCTTTATCTCTGTCTTGAATTTTAATCCTAATAAATCAAGTTTATTTCTAATACTTCATTATATCCATTTTTGTCAAGATTTCTGTTTTCTCCTTATTTAGTTTGAGAAAATGACTACTCATACATTCAGAAACACAAAGTAGGACATTGTGGGTCAGTGAGAGAGGAGAGTCGGGGTCATCAGGCGCTATTGATAAATACAGTTGTGTGTCGTCTGCATAGGCTCTGGGAGCTCACGCTTATGCCTTGAGATGCTCGACCTGATGGAAGCATGGAGATTGAAAAGGCAGTGGACTCAGGAGAGAAACACCATGTAGAATATCAGGGTCTCCGAGGTAAAATTACCACAATTAACAAAGAATTTTCTACCTGTCAAGTAGGACTCAAACCAGTTTAAGACCCTGCCAGAGAGGCCCACCTACGACTAGAATATTTGATCAATGGATTAAGTCGCTCTCTGATTTAAGAGGATGAGAACAGATGCATGCCTCTGTCTCCATTTGCCACAAGTCATTGACTATTTTAACGAGTGCAGTTTCTGTACTGTGATTTGCTCGATAACTTCATCCATTTGTCCTCTGTCTGTATGTGGGTGGATTGCTGCAGTCCAAACTCATAGAGTTGGTTTGGTAGCCTTTCCCAGCGATTCTTTGTTTTCCTGAGGTCCTATAAACAGGAGTCGCCAACTCTGATCCTTTCTGTATTTCTTCTGAACTACACTCACCTCTTCACTCTTTCTCTTCTTTCCAGCTTCCACTTCCTCTGAAATCTCAGATCTCATCTGCAAATCCAAGTCATCTACTTGTCAGCTGGACCCTGCCTACAGTTTTGGTTAAAGCCTGCCTCCTCTCTAGTCCCTCTTATTTCTGCCATCATTCACTCTTCTCTTACTACTGGTATTATTCCTCATCTTTCAAAACTGCAGCTATAACCCCAATATTAAAAAAAAAACCTGGTTGTGATCCTACTAATTTCAATCATTTTACCCATTTCTAACGCCCTTTATCTCCAAAATTCTTGAAAAAATAGTAGCTATCCAACTTCACACCACTTGTCTCACAATAATCTATATGAGAGTTCCAGTCTGGTTTTCGCCCCTTCATAGTACAGAAAGCGGCACTTGTTAAAATTACTAATGACCTCCTTATGGCTGCTGATTCTGGTCTAATCACTATTTCATCCTTCTTGATCTGAGTCGCCTTTGATACTATTTGTCATACCACTCTCCTTAATAGATTATCTTTGATTGGCATTACTCACACTCCACTTGATTGGTTTAGATCTTACCTCTCAGGCCGCACTCAGTTCATACAGCTTAAAACTTTCACATCCCAACCCACGCTGTTACTTTGCTGTGCCCCAAGGCTCTGTCCTGGGGCCTCTTCTTTATTATTTACCTTCTTCCCTTGCAATATTTTTGAAATATAACATTAATTTTCACTGTTATGTGATGACACCCAGCTCTACCTTGCTGGTAAACCCACCTCCTCTTTTCCACCACCCTCACTTATTGATTGCATTTCTGAAATTAAATCCTGGTTCTCTTCAATTTTCTTAAATTAAACATGACAAAACTGAGGTTCTCCTCATTGGTTCAAAATCATCATTATCCAAAACCAATAATCTTTCTTTTATTATTGATAACTCTGTTGTTTCCCCATCATCTCAGGTCAAGAGTCTGGGTGTCATCCTCGACAGTACTCTATCTTCCAATGTCACATTAATAACATCACCGGTCTGCTTCCTTCCACTTACTGAATATTATCGCATTCGTCCCTCCCTCACTCCTCATACCACTGCCATTCTTGTTCATAGTCTTGTCACTTCTAGGCTGGACTACTGCAATTCACTCCTCTTTGGTCTCCCTAATAATCTCTTCACAAGCTTCAGTTAGTCCAGAATTCTGCAGCACGTATCATCACTGGAATCCCATCTTTTCACCATATTACTCCGGTCTTGCAGCAGCTTCATTGGTTCCCCATCAAGTTTCGTATTATTTTAACATTCTGCTACTAACTTTAAGGCCATCCATAACCTCGCACCTCCATATCTGTCTGACCTTCTACATGTTGCCATTCCATCCGTAACCTAGATCCTCTTCCTCCACCCATCTGACCGTTCCTCCCTCCCGTCTAACACCATGGGAGCAGAGCTTTCAGCCGTTCTGCTCCCAAGCACTGGAACTCATTACCTGCGGATCTCAAATATCAAATCATATTCATCTTTCAAATGTAAACTTAAAACACATTTGTTTAAAATGCTTTTCTTCTTCCTCCTAATTATAGTGGTTTTGTTTGGTTTTAATTTGTAGATTTTCTGATGTTTTAAGTTGTTTATAATTGTGTTTTGTATTTATTTATTTATTTGTTTGTTCGGTGTCCTTGAGTTCTCTGAAAGGCCTTATAAAAAAAATTATTATTATTATTATTAACTCCGTCCTGGAGGACCACCGTGCAAGGTTTTTATTCTAACCCTTTTTTTTTAATGAGTGCTCTGTTTTTGCTGCTAATGAACTCCTTTTCCATTCTTTTTAATTGACTTTCTTTTAAGATTTTTTCCCCTGAATTTCTTTTCATGTTCCTCTGAATTGCTTCATTTCTTTCCTTAAATCCCCAAACAGAAATGAAATGTGAGTGAGGAGCAAGAGGAGACCAACAAGTCAGGGCCTCAAACTCCAACCAGTTGTTAATGGGTGCAGTTCCTTCCCATTAAACCAGTCTTTAATTCGTGGCTTGTTGCGCTCTCGTGGTGCATTAGCAGACATTTCTGACATTGCGGTTTTCTTTTCTAAGGCACTGCATGGTCAAAATGTTTTTGGCCCTGAGCAGATCGACATTCCTGAGACCTTCACCTTTCTTTATTTTCAGATATTGTATGAGGGAAACCCCAGTTGTTTGGCTCTTTTTGTATCTCATTTTTGTTTGGCTGCTAATAAGGAAAAGAAACAATGAAGGGGTCCAGTCTTCAAGGAAAATCTGAAAAGGAATGTAAAAGGGTTAATTAGCAGCAAAACAGGTCTAATTAAAAAAAGGGTTAGAATGAAAACCTGCAACTAAGGTGTCCTCCAGATTTGACTGGCGCCTGCTCTGAATTCCTTTTGTCATTGGCCTGCCACACTGATACAACACAAGTGGGTTGGAAGATGAAGCCTTCATTGGACCCTGTTGTTTCCAACTGGTTGTCATCGCTTACGGACAAGCTGGTCTCTAACTAACCTCCAATTACCTGCCAGCTTCACATGTTTGCTCCCAGATATGTCACGTTTGTTTCAATAATATAAATGACCTCAAAGTATGATATTTGTGTCTCATTTGCTTAAGTTGGTTCTCATATCTACTTTTTGCACTTGTGTTAATATCTGATGAAATTTTAAGAAAAATATTTGGCAACATTGGGACAATTCTGAAGGTTTCGCTGCCTTTCAAGCTGCAGCATACTTTTCAATTTACTTTCACTAAGTTGCAAGTACTGAGAACAGACTGGCACGGGCACCCTGGAGCCCCAAAAAAGGCATCAGTTTGGGACGAGGGGCAGATTCAGGAGCACATACAGGCGGAATGAGCGTTAGCAATATCCGATCTTGTATTTTTACAATTCTTATCAAAGTTCCCTCAATGTTCCTCAACACTCCTATCTGACTCCAATTTCCCCCGCGCTCTCCCTCATTAATTCTACCCTCGTTACATAGCTTGATGAACAGGGCACTCCATCAAATTCTTCGCACCCCCCCTTCCGGGGGCCCGGAAAGTACCTGCCACCATTTTTTTGCAGCCGCCCAGCCCTCCTAGCCACCTGGAGAGATTGGGGGCTGCTAGCCTCTCTTTGCACTTGAACTTGAGTCAAAAATATTTGGTTTCTGCTTGCTAAAAAAATAAAAATTCCACAGCCACAACGTTTGTGACTTTTCCTTAGTATACTAACTGCATTAGGATAATTCTACGCTAAGATTGTGTTTGAATATGCAAATCATCAACTTTAAGAATATAGTTTTATTTTTATATATATATATATATATATATATATATATATATATATATATATATATATATATATATATATATATATATATTTTATATATATTCTCAAAGAATTAAAGGAACATTTTTTAATCAGAGTATAGCATAAAGCCAATGAAACTTCTGGGATATTAATCTGGTCAGTTAAGTAGCAGGGGGGTTGTTAATCAGTTTCAGCTGTTTGGGGTGTTAATAAATTAACAACAGATGCACTGAGGAGCAACAATGAGATGACCCCAAAACAGGAATTTGGTTTAACAGGTGGAGCCACTGACATTTCCCTCCTCATCTTTTCTGACTGTTTCTTCACTAGTTTCACATTTGGCTCAGCCCGTGTCACTACGGGTAGCATGGATACCTGGACCCTACAGAGGTTGCTGGTGTCCAACTTCCCCAGGATGGCACATCAGTGTCATTGCCAGAAGGTTTGTGGTCTCCTGCACAGTCTCAAGGCATGGAGGAGATTCTAGGAGACAAGCAGTTCTCTAGTAGAGCTGGAGGGCCATAGAAGGTCCATATCCCATCAGCAGGCCCAGTATCTGCTGCTTTGGGCAAGGGAGGAACAGGATGAGCACTGCCAGAGCCCTACAAAATGACCTCCAGCAGGCCACTGGTGTGAATGTCTCTGACCAAACAAGAAAGACTTCCAGGGTGACCCAAGGGGCCTCCTAATGGGCCCTGGGCTCACTGCCCAGCAGCGTGCAGCTCGATTGGCATTCGCCATAGAATACCAGAATTGCAGATGCACCACTGGTGCCTGTGCTTTTACAGATGAGAGCAGGTTCACCCTGAGCACGTGGGGGAAGTGAAAGGTTGGAAAGCCTGAGAGAACCTTATGCTGCCTGAAACATCATTCCAATTGGTGGTGGGTTAATGATTGTCTGGGGAGGCATATCCATGGAGGTCACACAGACCGCTACAGGCTTGACAAAGGCACCTGGCTGCCATTAGGTATCAGGATGAAACCCTTTGGACCCATTGTCAGACCTATGCTGGTACAGTGGCTCCTGGTGCCGACAATTCCTGGCCTCATGTGGTGAGTATGCAGGCAGTTCCTGGACGATGAAGGTGATAATGACTGGCCACCACACTTTCCTGACCTAAATCCAATAGAACCCCTCTGGGACATTTTTTGGTCCACCCAGCACCAGGTTGCCTCAGACTGTCCAGGAGCTCAGTGATGCCTGGTCCAGATCTGAGGATCCCCACACACCATCTGTCATCTCATTAGAAGCATGCCCGATGTTCAGGCATGTCTACAAGAACACAGGGCCATACAAGTGCTCGTCAATTTGGAGTTGCTAATTCAATTTGGGCAAAATGGACTACCCTCCCAAATAATGTCTTCACTCTGATTTTGGGGCTCTTAAATTCAGGGCTCTGTGGTCGTCTTTTTCATTTCCATCAAACAATGTGCATTTGTTTCCTAACCATTACCCAGTCTATATCAGTATAGATATCCAGGAGGATTTCTTTTTCCCATTGAGATCTGATCTGTTTCAAAGTGTTCCTTTAATTTTTTGAGCAGTTTATATATACAGTGGTGTGAAAAACTATTTGCCCTCTTCCTGATTTCTTATTCTTTTGCATGTTTGTCACACAAAATGTTTCTGATCATCAAACACATTTAACCATTAGTCAAATATAACACAAGTAAACACAAAATGCAGTTTTTAAATGATGGTTTTATTATTTAGGGAGAAAAAATCCAAACCTACATGGCCCTGTGTGAAAAAGTAATTGCCCCTTGTTAAAAATAACCTAACTGTGGTGTATCACACCTGAGTTCAATTTCGTAGCCACCCCAGGCCTGATTACTGCCACACCTGTTTCAATCAAGAAATCACTTAAATAGGAGCTGCCTGACACAGAGAGTAGACCAAAAGCACCTCAAAAGCTAGACATCATGCCAAGATCAAAGAAATTCAGGAACAAATGAGAACAGAAGTAATTGAGATCTATCAGTCTGGTAAAGGTTATAAAGCCATTTCTAAAGCTTTGGGACTCCAGCGAACCACAGTGAGAGCCATTATCCACAAATGGCAAAACTGGAACAGTGGTGAACCTTCCCCGGAGTGGCGGCCGACCAAAATTTCCCCAAGGCCCCGAGGCGACTCATCCGAGGGTCACAAAGACCCCAGGACAACGTCTAAGAACTGCAGGCCTCATTGCCTCAATTAAGGTCCCGGTTACGACTCCACCATAAGAAAGAGACTGGCCTGCAAAAAAGGCCTGCATGGGCAATTTCAAAGGCAAACCACTGTTTAAACAAATGAACATTGGCTCTCTCAATTTTGCTAAGAAACATCAATGATTGCAAGACTTTTGGGAAAATACCTTGTGGACTGATGAGACTAAAGTTGAACTTTTGGAAGGGAAATGTCCGTTACATCTGGCGTAAAAAGGGAAAACAGCATTTCAGAAAAAGAACATCATACCAACAGTAAAAATATGGTGGTGGTAGTGTGATGGTCTCAAGGTTGTTCTGCTTCAGAAGCTTGCTGATAGATGGAACCTTGAATTCTACTGTCTACCAAAAATCCTGAAGGAGAAAGTCCGCCATCTGTTTCAACTCAAGCTGAGCGATCTTGGGTGCTGCAACAGGACAATGACCAAACACACCAAGCAAATCCACCTCTGAATGGCTGAAGAAAAACAAAATGAAGACTTTGGAGTGGCCTAGTCAAAGTCCTGACCTGAATCAATTGAGATGCTATGGCATGACCTTAAAAAGGCGGTTCATGCTAGAAAAACCCCCAAATAAAGCTGAATTACAACAATTCTGCAAAGATGAGTGGCAAAATTCCTCAAGCTGTAAGAGACTCATTGCAAGTTATCGCAACGGGGATTGCAGTTATTGCTGCTAGGTGGCCCAACCAGTTATTAGGTTCAGGGGCAATTACTTTTTCACAGGGCCATGTAGGTTTGGTTTTCTTTCTCCTAAATAATAAAAACCATCATTTAAAAACTTTATTCTGTGTTTACTTGTGTTATATTTGACCAATGGTTAAAAGTGTTTGATGATCAGAAACATTTTGTGTCACAAACATGCAAAAGAATAAGAAAAGGAAGGGCAATAGTTTTTTACACCACATTTAAAATTTTATATATGTATATATGTTATATTTATATATATATATATATATATATATATATATATATATATATATATATATACAGTAATCCTCCTCGTCGAGGGTTGCGTTTTTTATAGTTATTTTTATATATTTTTAAACCCTTATAAACTTCCACCCTGTTAACATTATTAGAGCGCCTAGACATGAGTAACACCCTTTAATCAAAAGTTTAAACTGTGCTCCATGACGACAGAGATGACAGTTCTTTCTCACAATTAAAGAATGCAAACATATCTCTCTCTTCAGGAGAAAAAGAATTTCAGAGGAGAGAGATGGGTGCAAAAAAAAAGCAAACAATCAAAATCAATCGTGGGCTTTTAAGTTTGCCCGGCATTTTAGGGGGCGTCAGTATCTTCTAAGCAAACAGCCTCTGTGCAAACAGCCCTCTGCTCACATCTGCTCCGGGAGGCGCAGAGAACATCGAGAGAGAAGCGAGATTAAGCAAACCATCAAAAAATCAATACGTGTGCTTTTGGAAGCACCTCGATACATGGGATTTCTTAGATGTCGTCCGTATCCACTGAGCAAACAGCTTCTGTGCAACTGCCCTCTGCTCACAGCCCTCCGTCAGGCGCAGAGAATGTCAGAAAAATGAGAGAGGTAGAGACAAGCAAACAATCAAGCTCTGGCAGGGATATCTTATAGCATTGAGAGTTTTTGTTAATATATTCGTGCTCTGATTGGGTAGCTTCTAAGCCATTTGAATAAGCCCTCCCTTGTATGAAATCAACTGGCAAACAAACTGAGGAAACGTGTCATAAATTAAAAGACCCTTTTTCCACAGAAATCCAAACAACGGAAAATCTGTGATATATATTTAGATATGATTACATTTAAAATCGCGATAGAATTTAAGCTGGAAAGTCGAAGTGCGATATAGCGAGGGGTTTCTGTATATATAAAATTATGAACAGAATCGGTGACAAAGGCAGCCTCGAGTCCACTCTCAATGGGAACGGGGTTCGAACTTACTGCCGGCAATGCGGACCAAGCTCTGACACCGGTTGTACAGGGACTGAACAGCTCTTATCAGAGGGGCCCGGGACCCATACTCCCCGGGGTACCCACATAGGATTCCCTGGGACACGTTGAAAGCCTTTCCCAAATCCACAAAACACATGAGACGGTTGGGCAAACTCCCATGCACTCTCCCGGACCCTCCAGGGTGTGAGCTGGTCCACTGTTCCACGACCAGGGCCAAAACCACACTGTTCCTCCTGAATCCAGGTTCAACCATCAATGGAACCTCCTCTCCAGAACCCCAAAAAGACTTTTCCAGGGAGGCTGGAGACTGTGATCCCTCTGTGGTTGGAACACCCTCTGTCCCTTTTAAGGGGACCACCACCCGTCTGCCAATCCAGAGGGACTGGCCCGATGTCCCCTGCGATGTTTCAGGGCGTGTCAACCAAGACAGTCCCACAATGTCAGAGCCTTGAGGAACTCTGGGCGTATCTCATCCACCGGGCCCTGCCACCAGGGTTTTGACCATCAGTGACTTAGTCCCAGAGATGGGAGCCCCCCTCCGAGTTCCCAAGCTCTGGCTTCCTCATTGGAAGGCATGTTAGTGGGGTTGGAGGTCTTCTCCTCCCACGACCCAACGTCCCGAGTCGAGGTCACAGCGCACCATCCCACCATATCGGTGTTTACACCACTGCTTCCCTCCTGGGCGCGGGTGGACAGAACCTCCTCGGCCGTCCAAAGCGTTCCTGGCCTCTCCAAACTCCTCCCATGCCGAGTTTTGCCTCGCAACACGACCGCGTTCGCTTGGCCTGCGGTACCTATCAGCTGCCCCCAGAGACCCACAGGACAGGTCCCTAGGACTCCCTTTTCAGCTTGGCGCATCCCTCACGCCAGTGTCCACCAGGGGTTAGGATTGCCGCCGCACAGCACCGACCACCTTGCAGCCGGGTCCGGTCCCGCCGCCTCAACAATAGAGGCCCAACATGGCCCATTCGGACTCAATGTCCCCACCTCTCTCGGGAGTGGTTGAAGTTCTGCCAAAGGTGGGAGTTGAAGCTTACTTCTGACAGGGACTCTGCCAGCCCTTCCCAGCAGACCCTCACAACAAGTTTGGGCCTACCAGGCCCGACCGCATCTTCCTCACCATGAGCCAACTCCCCCCAGGTGGTGATCAGTTGACAGCTCCGCCCCTCTCTTCACCCCAGTGTCCAAGACCTATGGCGCAAGTCCGACAACACGACCACAAAGTCGATCATCAACCTGAGGCCTATGGGGGTCCTGGTGCCAAGTGCACTATGAACACCCTAAGCTTGAACATGGTGTTGGTTGGACAATCCGTGATGAGCAAGAAGTCCCAAAAACAAAACACGCTCGGGTTCAGATCGGGGCCATTTTCCCCCCAATCCGCCCTTCCAGGTTCCTCACTGGCA
>NW_024385597.1:0-67625 GCF_016835505.1 Polypterus senegalus
GTGAGGTCCCGGTTCAAATCCCGGACAAGCCCGTCTTACTTTCTTCGTTTGCGATTCATATCTGAGAGTGTTTCAGTTACGTTTTAGAGATAGTTTCCAATGCTAACCATTCCACGCACGCTCCAGTCTACTTGATGATTAGGCAGAGCAATGGAACGAGATACAGCAACTGATCAATGTTCATCCCGCTGCCGTCGGTTCTTTCACCACCACGTGTCAATATCTGCACTGCTTCTTACAGAAATATTTTGGCTTGCATGTCGGTAGAAAAGAGAACTTGCTGACACTAAACACCCTAAAATACCTGACCAACACAACCATTAAGCCATTTAAGACATGGAAACGAACTGATATATATCTATTGTTGTTGTTTTCTTCTTCTTGCGCTCCTTCAGCTGCTTCCGCACTTTCAGCAATTAGGAACAGCTGGTGATCATTTCTTGAAAGAAGTAAAGCTTTTCAGTATGCGGCCAGGAAAGGAAGCAGTAAAGAATTTCCATTTAGAACTGAATTTTTGTCAGGTGTAAATAAAACAAATTCACTTTTCAACTGAAGGATTGAGAGAATGCAGCCTTCCGGCATTTGCTTTAAAGCTTCGGTTAAGACGAAAGGAATTCTAACGCCGTTTCAGAAGAGTACCCCTTCAGATTTGGGCTGGAAATAAACCTCAATGAGTTTCAAGGATCCGTGAAGATTTATTTCATGCGTTAGTCTGAAATGTTTCTTTGCGCTGAATTTCGCAACTCTGCCAGCATTTGGAATGTGGAATTGATTTTCTGCAGTTTTCAGAACATTTAATTGTCACGTATGTCAGAAACAAAAAGAACCCAAAGTTCCTTGCGCCTCTGAGAAGCCCTTGATTTCTTTAGAAGTGCATTCCTTCGAGAAATTTTGCTTTGAAACACACAATGCAAATCTTGCGGCAATAGCAGCCATACTGCCTAGGAGAATGCCAAAAGCGCGCAGCCAGCCGGCTTGTTGGTCTAGGGGTATGATTCTCGCTTTGGGTGAGAGGTCCCGGTTCAAATCCCGGACAAGCCCGCCTTACTTGCTTCGCTTGATTCATATCTGAGAGTGTTTAAGTTACGTTTTAGAGATAGTTTCCAATGCTAACCATTCCACGATCGCTCCAGTCTACTTGATGATTAGGCAAAGCAATGGAACGAGATACAGCAACTGATAAATGTTCATCCCGTTGCCGTCAGCGTTTCTTTCACCAGTACGTGTCAATATCTGCACTGCTTCTTACAGAAATATTTTGGCTTGCATGTCGGTAGAAAAGAGAACTTGCTGACCCTAAACACCCTAAAATACCTGACCAACACAACCATTAAGCCATTTAAGACATGGAAACGAACTGATATATACCTGTTGTTGTTGTTTGCTTCTTCTGGCCGCTCCGTCAGCTGCTTCCGCACTTTCAGCAATGAGGAAACAGCTGGTGATCATTTCTTGAAAGAAGTAAAGCTTTTCGTATGCGGCCAGGAAAGGAAGCAGTAAAGAATTTCCATTTGGAACTGAATTTTGTCAGGTGTAAATAAAACAAATTCACTTTTCAACTGAAGGATTGAGAGAATGCAGCCTTCCGGGTTTTTGCCTTAAAGCTTCGGTTAAGACGAAAGGAATTCTAACGCCGCTTCAGAAGAGTACCCCTTCAGATTTGGGCTGGAAATAAACCTCAATGAGTTTCAAGGATCCGCTAAGATTTATTTCATGCGTTAGTCTGAAATGTTTCTTTGCGCTTAATTTCGCAACTCTGCCAGCATTTGGAATGTGGAATTGATTTTCTGCAGTTTTCAGAACATTTAATTGTCACGTATGTCAGAAACAAAAGAATCCAAAGTTCCTTGCGCCTCTGAGAAGCCCTTGATTTCTTTAGAAGTACATTCCTTCGAGAAATTTTGCTTTGAAACACACAATGCAAATCTTGCGGCAATAGCAGCCATACTGCCTAGGAGAATGCCAAGAAGCGCGCCAGCCGGCTTGTTGGTCTAGGGGTATGATTCTCGCTTTGGGTGCGAGAGGTCCCGGGTTCAAATCCCGGACAAGCCCTCCTTCATTTACCCACGTTAACTCTTGTCCTAGTGCTTCAACTCGGTTGCGTTCTTTGCATTACCGGGCAAAGTCTGAGCGACATGCAAAACGGTTGTCGACCTATAATAGTTTGCCTCTGTTTTGGCGCTTCCACTACCCAAATTGGCCTTAACCCAACGGGAATCATTGCGCCACTCAACACGCAGATTGTAGGCAACCGTTGTCTTCAAGTGTATCCTGTAAAGCCATGAAAAATGAACTCTTGAAATGGGTGATGAGAATTAAAATTCCAAACCCTAAGTGGGACATTAAAAGTGTTCCACATGTGCTGGCTTGTTGGTCTAGGGTATGATTCTCGCTTAGGGTGCGAGAGGTCCGGTTCAAATCCCGGACAAGCCCGTCTTTGCTTGATCCTTTGCAGTTTGCCTCTTCCGAAATGGTGGGAATCCCCCCATGAAGCTTCTGAATGGCTTAAGAAAGACGTTGCTCCCACGTCTCGCTTACCAGATGCAGCTGAGAAGAAAACGCACCCGCTCAAAAGCGACAACCTTAAAGGAGCTCCTCTTCCCATTGCTGCCTTTCCTGGTAGGGTTCTTCCTAAAGAACCGCTTTTCCTTGGTGAAACGGCACAAAACGATTCCTTACCTGGAATGATTGAAAATAGCTTCATCTGTTCTTCTTGCCGCTGCTGCCTAGAACTTGAAGGAAAACTTTGGCGATTTTTGCTGAAAGCAGTGTAAAGCTTCACACAAAGGAAGACAATTCTCTGATGGGATAATTGATTTCTACTTTCAGCGGTCCAATTCCAGAGGTAAAACATCCGCATTTAACCTTAAGTTTTAAAACACTGCCGGTCAGGCCCCCCGCAGCTCGATGTTGGCTTGTTGGTCTAGGGGTATGATTCTCGCTTCGGGTGCGTGAGGTCCCGGGTTCAAATCCCGGACAAGCCCGTCTTACTTTCTTCGTTTGCGATTCATATCTGAGAGTGTTTCAGTTACGTTTTAGAGATAGTTTCCAATGCTAACCATTCCACGCACGTTCCAGTCTACTTGATGATTAGGCAGAGCAATGGAACGAGATACAGCAACTGATCAATGTTCATCCCGCTGCCGTCGGCGTTCCTTTCACCAGTACGTGCCAATATCTGCACTGCTTCTTACAGAAATATTTTGGCTTGCATGTCGGTAGAAAAGAGAACTTGCTGACACTAAACACCCTAAAATACCTGACCAACACAACCATTAAGCCATTTAAGACATGGAAACGAACTGATATATATCTATTGTTGTTGTTTTCTTCTTCTTGCCGCTCCTTCAGCTGCTTCCGCACTTTCAGCAATTAGGGAACAGCTGGTGATCATTTCTTGAAAGAAGTAAAGCTTTTCGTATGCGGCCAGGAAAGGAAGCAGTAAAGAATTTCCATTTAGAACTGAATTTTTGTCAGGTGTAAATAAAACAAATTCACTTTTCAACTGAAGGATTGAGAGAATGCAGCCTTCCGGGCATTTGCTTTAAAGCTTCGGTTAAGACGAAAGGAATTCTAACGCCGTTTCAGAAGAGTACCCCTTCAGATTTGGGCTGGAAATAAACCTCAATGAGTTTCAAGGATCCGCTGAAGATTTATTTCATGCGTTAGTGTGAAATGTTTCTTTGCGCTGAATTTCGCAACTCTGCCAGCATTTGGAATGTGGAATTGATTTTCTGCAGTTTTCAGAACATTTAATTGTCACGTATGTCAGAAACAAAAAGAACCCAAAGTTCCTTGCGCCTCTGAGAAGCCCTTGATTTCTTTAGAAGTGCATTCCTTCGAGAAATTTTGCTTTGAAACACACAATGCAAATCTTGCGGCAATAGCAGCCATACTGCCTAGGAGAATGCCAAGAAGGCGCGCTCAGCCGGCTTGTTGGTCTAGGGGTATGATTCTCGCTTTGGGTGCGAGAGGTCCCGGGTTCAAATCCCGGACAAGCCCGTCTTACTTGCTTCGTTTGCGATTCATATCTGAGAGTGTTTAAGTTACGTTTTAGAGATAGTTTCCAATGATAACCATTCCACGTATCGTTCCAGTCTACTTGATGATTAGGCAAAGCAATGGAACGAGATACAGCAACTGATAAATGTTCATCCCGTTGCCGTCGGCGTTTCTTTCACCAGTACGTGTCAATATCTGCACTGCTTCTTACAGAAATATTTTGGCTTGCATGTCGGTAGAAAAGAGAACTTGCTGACCCTAAACACCCTAAAATACCTGACCAACACAACCATTAAGCCATTTAAGACATGGAAACGAACTGATATATACCTGTTGTTGTTGTTTGCTTCTTCTGGCGCTCCGTCAGCTGCTTCCGCACTTTCAGCAATGAGGAAACAGCTGGTGATCATTTCTTGAAAGAAGTAAAGCTTTTCGTATGCGGCCAGGAAAGGAAGCAGTAAAGAATTTCCATTTGGAACTGAATTTTTGTCAGGTGTAAATAAAACAAATTCACTTTTCAACTGAAGGATTGAGAGAATGCAGCCTTCCGGGTTTTTGCCTTAAAGCTTCGGTTAAGACGAAAGGAATTCTAACGCCGTTTCAGAAGAGTACCCCTTCAGATTTGGGCTGGAAATAAACCTCAATGAGTTTCAAGGATCCGCTAAGATTTATTTCATGCGTTAGTCTGAAATGTTTCTTTGCGCTTAATTTCGCAACTCTGCCAGCATTTGGAATGTGGAATTGATTTTCTGCAGTTTTCAGAACATTTAATTGTCACGTATGTCAGAAACAAAAGAATCCAAAGTTCCTTGCGCCTCTGAGAAGCCCTTGATTTCTTTAGAAGTACATTCCTTCGAGAAATTTTGCTTTGAAACACACAATGCAAATCTTGCGGCAATAGCAGCCATACTGCCTAGGAGAATGCCAAGAAAGCGCGCGCTCAGCCGGCTTGTTGGTCTAGGGGTATGATTCTCGCTTTGGGTGCGAGAGGTCCCGGGTTCAAATCCCGGACAAGCCCTCCTTCATTTACCCACGTTAACTCTTGTCCTAGTGCTTCAACTCGGTTGCGTTCTTTGCATTACCGGGCAAAGTCTGAGCGACATGCAAAACGGTTGTCGACCTATAATAGTTTGCCTCTGTTTTGCGCTTCCACTACCCAAATTGGCCTTAACCCAACGGGAATCATTGCGCCACTCAACACGCAGATTGTAGGCAACCGTTGTCTTCAAGTGTATCCTGTAAAGCCATGAAAAATGAACTCTTGAAATGGGTGATGAGAATTAAAATTCCAAACCCTAAGTGGGACATTAAAAGTGTTCCACATGTGCTGGCTTGTTGGTCTAGGGTATGATTCTCGCTTAGGGTGCGAGAGGTCCCGGGTTCAAATCCCGGACAAGCCCGTCTTTGCTTGATCCTTTGCAGTTTGCCTCTTCCGAAATGGTGGGAATCCCCATGAAGCTTCTGAATGGCTTAAGAAAGACGTTGCTCACGCCTCGCTTACCAGATGCAGCTGAGAAGAAAACGCACCCGCTCAAAAGCGACAACCTTAAAGGAGCTCCTCTTCCCATTGCTGCCTTTCCTGGTAGGGTTCTTCCTAAAGAACCGCTTTTCCTTGGTGAAACGGCACAAAACGATTCCTTACCTGGAATGATTGAAAATAGCTTCATCTGTTCTTCTTGCCGCTGCTGCCTAGAACTTGAAGGAAAACTTTGGCGATTTTGCTGAAAGCAGTGTAAAGCTTCACACAAAGGAAGACAATTCTCTGATGGGATAATTGATTTCTACTTTCAGCGGTCCAATTCCAGAGGTAAAACATCCGTACGAACCTTAAGTTTTAAAACACTGCCGGTCAGGCCCCGCAGCTCGATGTTGGCTTGTTGGTCTAGGGGTATGATTCTCGCCGGTGCGTGAGGTCCCGGGTTCAAATCCCGGACAAGCCCGTCTTACTTTCTTCGTTTGCGATTCATATCTGAGAGTGTTTCAGTTACGTTTTAGAGATAGTTTCCAATGCTAACCATTCCACGCACCGTTCCAGTCTACTTGATGATTAGGCAGAGCAATGGAACGAGATACAGCAACTGATCAATGTTCATCCCGCTGCCGTCGGCGTTCCTTTCACCAGTACGTGCCAATATCTGCACTGCTTCTTACAGAAATATTTTGGCTTGCATGTCGGTAGAAAAGAGAACTTGCTGACACTAAACACCCTAAAATACCTGACCAACACAACCATTAAGCCATTTAAGACATGGAAACGAACTGATATATATCTATTGTTGTTGTTTTCTTCTTGCCGCTCCTTCAGCTGCTTCCGCACTTTCAGCAATTAGGGAACAGCTGGTGATCATTTCTTGAAAGAAGTAAAGCTTTTCGTATGCGGCCAGGAAAGGAAGCAGTAAAGAATTTCCATTTAGAACTGAATTTTTGTCAGGTGTAAATAAAACAAATTCACTTTTCAACTGAAGGATTGAGAGAATGCAGCCTTCCGGGCATTTGCTTTAAAGCTTCGGTTAAGACGAAAGGAATTCTAACGCCGTTTCAGAAGAGTACCCCTTCAGATTTGGGCTGGAAATAAACCTCAATGAGTTTCAAGGATCCGTGAAGATTGATTTTATGCGTTAGTGTGAAATGTTTCTTTGCGCTGAATTTCGCAACTCTGCCAGCGTTTGGAATGTGGAATTGATTTTCTACAGTTTTCAGAACATTTAATTGTCACGTATGTCAGAAACAAAAAGAACCCAAAGTTCCTTGCGCCTCTGAGAAGCCCTTGATTTCTTTAGAAGTGCATTCCTTCGAGAAATTTTGCTTTGAAACACACAATGCAAATCTTGCGGCAATAGCAGCCATACTGCCTAGGAGAATGCCAAAAAGGCGCGCTCAGCCGGCTTGTTGGTCTAGGGGTATGATTCTCGCTTTGGGTGCGAGAGGTCCCGGGTTCAAATCCCGGACAAGCCCGTCTTACTTGCTTCGTTTGCGATTCATATCTGAGAGTGTTTAAGTTACGTTTTAGAGATAGTTTCCAATGCTAACCATTCCACGATCGTTCCAGTCTACTTGATGATTAGGCAAAGCAATGGAACGAGATACAGCAACTGATAAATGTTCATCCCGTTGCCGTCAGCGTTTCTTTCACCAGTACGTGTCAATATCTGCACTGCTTCTTACAGAAATATTTTGGCTTGCATGTCGGTAGAAAAGAGAACTTGCTGACCCTAAACACCCTAAAATAC
This sequence comes from Polypterus senegalus, assembly GCF_016835505.1. Classification (NCBI taxonomy): domain Eukaryota; kingdom Metazoa; phylum Chordata; class Cladistia; order Polypteriformes; family Polypteridae; genus Polypterus; species Polypterus senegalus. Next base: position 7,233 of record NW_024385597.1, read on the forward strand.
CTGACCAACACAACCATTAAGCCATTTAAGACATGGAAACGAACTGATATATACCTGTTGTTGTTGTTTGCTTCTTCTGGCGCTCCGTCAGCTGCTTCCGCACTTTCAGCAATGAGGAAACAGCTGGTGATCATTTCTTGAAAGAAGTAAAGCTTTTCGTATGCGGCCAGGAAAGGAAGCAGTAAAGAATTTCCATTTGGAACTGAATTTTTGTCAGGTGTAAATAAAACAAATTCACTTTTCAACTGAAGGATTGAGAGAATGCAGCCTTCCGGTTTTGCCTTAAAGCTTCGGTTAAGACGAAAGGAATTCTAACGCCGTTTCAGAAGAGTACCCCTTCAGATTTGGGCTGGAAATAAACCTCAATGAGTTTCAAGGATCCGCTAAGATTTATTTCATGCGTTAGTCTGAAATGTTTCTTTGCGCTTAATTTCGCAACTCTGCCAGCATTTGGAATGTGGAATTGATTTTCTGCAGTTTTCAGAACATTTAATTGTCACGTATGTCAGAAACAAAAGAATCCAAAGTTCCTTGCGCCTCTGAGAAGCCCTTGATTTCTTTAGAAGTACATTCCTTCGAGAAATTTTGCTTTGAAACACACAATGCAAATCTTGCGGCAATAGCAGCCATACTGCCTAGGAGAATGCCAAGAAGGCGCGCTCAGCCGGCTTGTTGGTCTAGGGGTATGATTCTCGCTTTGGGTGCGAGAGGTCCCGGGTTCAAATCCCGGACAAGCCCTCCTTCATTTACCCACGTTAACTCTTGTCCTAGTGCTTCAACTCGGTTGCGTTCTTTGCATTACCGGGCAAAGTCTGAGCGACATGCAAAACGGTTGTCGACCTATAATAGTTTGCCTCTGTTTTGCGCTTCCACTACCCAAATTGGCCTTAACCCAACGGGAATCATTGCGCCACTCAACACGCAGATTGTAGGCAACCGTTGTCTTCAAGTGTATCCTGTAAAGCCATGAAAAATGAACTCTTGAAATGGGTGATGAGAATTAAAATTCCAAACCCTAAGTGGGACATTAAAAGTGTTCCACATGTGCTGGCTTGTTGGTCTAGGGGTATGATTCTCGCTTAGGGTGCGAGAGGTCCCGGGTTCAAATCCCGGACAAGCCCGTCTTTGCTTGATCCTTTGCAGTTTGCCTCTTCCGGAAATGGTGGGAATCCCCCCATGAAGCTTCTGAATGGCTTAAGAAAGACGCGTTGCTCCACGCCTCGCTTACCAGATGCAGCTGAGAAGAAAACGCACCCGTTCAAAAGCGACAACCTTAAAGGAGCTCCTCTTCCCATTGCTGCCTTTCCTGGTAGGGTTCTTCCTAAAGAACCGCTTTTCCTTGGTGAAACGGCACAAAACGATTCCTTACCTGGAATGATTGAAAATAGCTTCATCTGTTCTTCTTGCCGCTGCTGCCTAGAACTTGAAGGAAAACTTTGGCGATTTTTGCTGAAAGCAGTGTAAAGCTTCACACAAAGGAAGACAATTCTCTGATGGGATAATTGATTTCTACTTTCAGCGGTCCAATTCCAGAGGTAAAACATCCGTACGAACCTTAAGTTTTAAAACACTGCCGGTCAGGCCCCGCAGCTCGATGTTGGCTTGTTGGTCTAGGGGTATGATTCTCGCCGGGCGTGAGGTCCCGGGTTCAAATCCCGGACAAGCCCGTCTTACTTTCTTCGTTTGCGATTCATATCTGAGAGTGTTTCAGTTACGTTTTAGAGATAGTTTCCAATGCTAACCATTCCACGTACCGTTCCAGTCTACTTGATGATTAGGCAGAGCAATGGAACGAGATACAGCAACTGATCAATGTTCATCCCGCTGCCGTCGGCGTTCCTTTCACCAGTACGTGCCAATATCTGCACTGCTTCTTACAGAAATATTTTGGCTTGCATGTCGGTAGAAAAGAGAACTTGCTGACACTAAACACCCTAAAATACCTGACCAACACAACCATTAAGCCATTTAAGACATGGAAACGAACTGATATATATCTATTGTTGTTGTTTTCTTCTTCTTGCCGCTCCTTCAGCTGCTTCCGCACTTTCAGCAATTAGGGAACAGCTGGTGATCATTTCTTGAAAGAAGTAAAGCTTTTCGTATGCGGCCAGGAAAGGAAGCAGTAAAGAATTTCCATTTAGAACTGAATTTTTGTCAGGTGTAAATAAAACAAATTCACTTTTCAACTGAAGGATTGAGAGAATGCAGCCTTCCGGGCATTTGCTTTAAAGCTTCGGTTAAGACGAAAGGAATTCTAACGCCGTTTCAGAAGAGTACCCCTTCAGATTTGGGCTGGAAATAAACCTCAATGAGTTTCAAGGATCCGTGAAGATTGATTTTATGCGTTAGTGTGAAATGTTTCTTTGCGCTGAATTTCGCAACTCTGCCAGCGTTTGGAATGTGGAATTGATTTTCTACAGTTTTCAGAACATTTAATTGTCACGTATGTCAGAAACAAAAAGAACCCAAAGTTCCTTGCGCCTCTGAGAAGCCCTTGATTTCTTTAGAAGTGCATTCCTTCGAGAAATTTTGCTTTGAAACACACAATGCAAATCTTGCGGCAATAGCAGCCATACTGCCTAGGAGAATGCCAAAAGCGCGCTCAGCCGGCTTGTTGGTCTAGGGTATGATTCTCGCTTTGGGTGCGAGAGGTCCCGGGTTCAAATCCCGGACAAGCCCGTCTTACTTGCTTCGTTTGCGATTCATATCTGAGAGTGTTTAAGTTACGTTTTAGAGATAGTTTCCAATGATAACCATTCCACGATCGTTCCAGTCTACTTGATGATTAGGCAAAGCAATGGAACGAGATACAGCAACTGATAAATGTTCATCCCGTTGCCGTCGGCGTTTCTTTCACCAGTACGTGTCAATATCTGCACTGCTTCTTACAGAAATATTTTGGCTTGCATGTCGGTAGAAAAGAGAACTTGCTGACCCTAAACACCCTAAAATACCTGACCAACACAACCATTAAGCCATTTAAGACATGGAAACGAACTGATATATACCTGTTGTTGTTGTTTGCTTCTTCTGGCGCTCCGTCAGCTGCTTCCGCACTTTCAGCAATGAGGAAACAGCTGGTGATCATTTCTTGAAAGAAGTAAAGCTTTTCGTATGCGGCCAGGAAAGGAAGCAGTAAAGAATTTCCATTTGGAACTGAATTTTTGTCAGGTGTAAATAAAACAAATTCACTTTTCAACTGAAGGATTGAGAGAATGCAGCCTTCCGGGTTTTTGCCTTAAAGCTTCGGTTAAGACGAAAGGAATTCTAACGCCGTTTCAGAAGAGTACCCCTTCAGATTTGGGCTGGAAATAAACCTCAATGAGTTTCAAGGATCCGCTAAGATTTATTTCATGCGTTAGTCTGAAATGTTTCTTTGCGCTTAATTTCGCAACTCTGCCAGCATTTGGAATGTGGAATTGATTTTCTGCAGTTTTCAGAACATTTAATTGTCACGTATGTCAGAAACAAAAGAATCCAAAGTTCCTTGCCTCTGAGAAGCCCTTGATTTCTTTAGAAGTACATTCCTTCGAGAAATTTTGCTTTGAAACACACAATGCAAATCTTGCGGCAATAGCAGCCATACTGCCTAGGAGAATGCCAAGAAAGCGCGGCGCCAGCCGGCTTGTTGGTCTAGGGGTATGATTCTCGCTTTGGGTGCGAGAGGTCCCGGGTTCAAATCCCGGACAAGCCCTCCTTCATTTACCCACGTTAACTCTTGTCCTAGTGCTTCAACTCGGTTGCGTTCTTTGCATTACCGGGCAAAGTCTGAGCGACATGCAAAACGGTTGTCGACCTATAATAGTTTGCCTCTGTTTTGCGCTTCCACTACCCAAATTGGCCTTAACCCAACGGGAATCATTGCGCCACTCAACACGCAGATTGTAGGCAACCGTTGTCTTCAAGTGTATCCTGTAAAGCCATGAAAAATGAACTCTTGAAATGGGTGATGAGAATTAAAATTCCAAACCCTAAGTGGGACATTAAAAGTGTTCCACATGTGCTGGCTTGTTGGTCTAGGGGTATGATTCTCGCTTAGGGTGCGAGAGGTCCCGGGTTCAAATCCCGGACAAGCCCGTCTTTGCTTGATCCTTTGCAGTTTGCCTCTTCCGAAATGGTGGGAATCCCCATGAAGCTTCTGAATGGCTTAAGAAAGACGTTGCTCCCGCCTCGCTTACCAGATGCAGCTGAGAAGAAAACGCACCCGTTCAAAAGCGACAACCTTAAAGGAGCTCCTCTTCCCATTGCTGCCTTTCCTGGTAGGGTTCTTCCTAAAGAACCGCTTTTCCTTGGTGAAACGGCACAAAACGATTCCTTACCTGGAATGATTGAAAATAGCTTCATCTGTTCTTCTTGCCGCTGCTGCCTAGAACTTGAAGGAAAACTTTGGCGATTTTGCTGAAAGCAGTGTAAAGCTTCACACAAAGGAAGACAATTCTCTGATGGGATAATTGATTTCTACTTTCAGCGGTCCAATTCCAGAGGTAAAACATCCGTATGAACCTTAAGTTTTAAAACACTGCCGGTCAGGCCCCCCACAGCTCGATGTTGGCTTGTTGGTCTAGGGGTATGATTCTCGCTTCGGTGCGTGAGGTCCCGGGTTCAAATCCCGGACAAGCCCGTCTTACTTTCTTCGTTTGCGATTCATATCTGAGAGTGTTTCAGTTACGTTTTAGAGATAGTTTCCAATGCTAACCATTCCACGCACCGTTCCAGTCTACTTGATGATTAGGCAGAGCAATGGAACGAGATACAGCAACTGATCAATGTTCATCCCGCTGCCGTCGGCGTTCCTTTCACCAGTACGTGCCAATATCTGCACTGCTTCTTACAGAAATATTTTGGCTTGCATGTCGGTAGAAAAGAGAACTTGCTGACACTAAACACCCTAAAATACCTGACCAACACAACCATTAAGCCATTTAAGACATGGAAACGAACTGATATATATCTATTGTTGTTGTTTTCTTCTTCTGCCGCTCCTTCAGCTGCTTCCGCACTTTCAGCAATTAGGGAACAGCTGGTGATCATTTCTTGAAAGAAGTAAAGCTTTTCGTATGCGGCCAGGAAAGGAAGCAGTAAAGAATTTCCATTTAGAACTGAATTTTTGTCAGGTGTAAATAAAACAAATTCACTTTTCAACTGAAGGATTGAGAGAATGCAGCCTTCCGGGCATTTGCTTTAAAGCTTCGGTTAAGACGAAAGGAATTCTAACGCCGTTTCAGAAGAGTACCCCTTCAGATTTGGGCTGGAAATAAACCTCAATGAGTTTCAAGGATCCGTGAAGATTGATTTTATGCGTTAGTGTGAAATGTTTCTTTGCGCTGAATTTCAACTCTGCCAGCATTTGGAATGTGGAATTGATTTTCTACAGTTTTCAGAACATTTAATTGTCACGTATGTCAGAAAACAAAAGAATCCAAAGTTCCTTGCGCCTCTGAGAAGCCCTTGATTTCTTTAGAAGTGCATTCCTTCGAGAAATTTTGCTTTGAAACACACAATGCAAATCTTGCGGCAATAGCAGCCATACTGCCTAGGAGAATGCCAAAAGCGCGCTCAGCCGCTTGTTGGTCTAGGGGTATGATTCTCGCTTTGGGTGCGAGGAGGTCCGGTTCAAATCCCGGACAAGCCCGTCTTACTTGCTTCGTTTGCGATTCATATCTGAGAGTGTTTAAGTTACGTTTTAGAGATAGTTTCCAATGATAACCATTCCACGATCGTTCCAGTCTACTTGATGATTAGGCAAAGCAATGGAACGAGATACAGCAACTGATAAATGTTCATCCCGTTGCCGTCGGCGTTTCTTTCACCAGTACGTGTCAATATCTGCACTGCTTCTTACAGAAATATTTTGGCTTGCATGTCGGTAGAAAAGAGAACTTGCTGACCCTAAACACCCTAAAATACCTGACCAACACAACCATTAAGCCATTTAAGACATGGAAACGAACTGATATATACCTGTTGTTGTTGTTTGCTTCTTCTGGCCGCTCCGTCAGCTGCTTCCGCACTTTCAGCAATGAGGAAACAGCTGGTGATCATTTCTTGAAAGAAGTAAAGCTTTTCGTATGCGGCCAGGAAAGGAAGCAGTAAAGAATTTCCATTTGGAACTGAATTTTTGTCAGGTGTAAATAAAACAAATTCACTTTTCAACTGAAGGATTGAGAGAATGCAGCCTTCCGGGTTTTTGCCTTAAAGCTTCGGTTAAGACGAAAGGAATTCTAACGCCGTTTCAGAAGAGTACCCCTTCAGATTTGGGCTGGAAATAAACCTCAATGAGTTTCAAGGATCCGCTAAGATTTATTTCATGCGTTAGTCTGAAATGTTTCTTTGCGCTTAATTTCGCAACTCTGCCAGCATTTGGAATGTGGAATTGATTTTCTGCAGTTTTCAGAACATTTAATTGTCACGTATGTCAGAAACAAAAGAACCCAAAGTTCCTTGCGCCTCTGAGAAGCCCTTGATTTCTTTAGAAGTGCATTCCTTCGAGAAATTTTGCTTTGAAACACACAATGCAAATCTTGCGGCAATAGCAGCCATACTGCCTAGGAGAATGCCAAAAAGGCGCGCTCAGCCGGCTTGTTGGTCTAGGGGTATGATTCTCGCTTTGGGTGCGAGAGGTCCCGGGTTCAAATCCCGGACAAGCCCGTCTTACTTGCTTCGTTTGCGATTCATATCTGAGAGTGTTTAAGTTACGTTTTAGAGATAGTTTCCAATGATAACCATTCCACGTATCGTTCCAGTCTACTTGATGATTAGGCAAAGCAATGGAACGAGATACAGCAACTGATAAATGTTCATCCCGTTGCGTCAGCGTTTCTTTCACCAGTACGTGTCAATATCTGCACTGCTTCTTACAGAAATATTTTGGCTTGCATGTCGGTAGAAAAGAGAACTTGCTGACCCTAAACACCCTAAAATACCTGACCAACACAACCATTAAGCCATTTAAGACATGGAAACGAACTGATATATACCTGTTGTTGTTGTTTGCTTCTTCTGGCCGCTCCGTCAGCTGCTTCCGCACTTTCAGCAATGAGGAAACAGCTGGTGATCATTTCTTGAAAGAAGTAAAGCTTTTCGTATGCGGCCAGGAAAGGAAGCAGTAAAGAATTTCCATTTGGAACTGAATTTTGTCAGGTGTAAATAAAACAAATTCACTTTTCAACTGAAGGATTGAGAGAATGCAGCCTTCCGGGTTTTTGCCTTAAAGCTTCGGTTAAGACGAAAGGAATTCTAACGCCGTTTCAGAAGAGTACCCCTTCAGATTTGGGCTGGAAATAAACCTCAATGAGTTTCAAGGATCCGCTAAGATTTATTTCATGCGTTAGTCTGAAATGTTTCTTTGCGCTTAATTTCGCAACTCTGCCAGCATTTGGAATGTGGAATTGATTTTCTGCAGTTTTCAGAACATTTAATTGTCACGTATGTCAGAAACAAAAGAATCCAAAGTTCCTTGCGCCTCTGAGAAGCCCTTGATTTCTTTAGAAGTACATTCCTTCGAGAAATTTTGCTTTGAAACACACAATGCAAATCTTGCGGCAATAGCAGCCATACTGCCTAGGAGAATGCCAAGAAAGCGCACACGCAGCCGGCTTGTTGGTCTAGGGGTATGATTCTCGCTTTGGGTGCGAGAGGTCCCGGGTTCAAATCCCGGACAAGCCCTCCTTCATTTACCCACGTTAACTCTTGTCCTAGTGCTTCAACTCGGTTGCGTTCTTTGCATTACCGGGCAAAGTCTGAGCGACATGCAAAACGGTTGTCGACCTATAATAGTTTGCCTCTGTTTTGCGCTTCCACTACCCAAATTGGCCTTAACCCAACGGGAATCATTGCGCCACTCAACACGCAGATTGTAGGCAACCGTTGTCTTCAAGTGTATCCTGTAAAGCCATGAAAAATGAACTCTTGAAATGGGTGATGAGAATTAAAATTCCAAACCCTAAGTGGGACATTAAAAGTGTTCCACATGTGCTGGCTTGTTGGTCTAGGGGTATGATTCTCGCTTAGGGTGCGAGAGGTCCCGGGTTCAAATCCCGGACAAGCCCGTCTTTGCTTGATCCTTTGCAGTTTGCCTCTTCCGAAATGGTGGGAATCCCCATGAAGCTTCTGAATGGCTTAAGAAAGACGTTGTTGCACGCCTCGCTTACCAGATGCAGCTGAGAAGAAAACGCACCCGCTCAAAAGCGACAACCTTAAAGGAGCTCCTCTTCCCATTGCTGCCTTTCCTGGTAGGGTTCTTCCTAAAGAACCGCTTTTCCTTGGTGAAACGGCACAAAACGATTCCTTACCTGGAATGATTGAAAATAGCTTCATCTGTTCTTCTTGCCGCTGCTGCCTAGAACTTGAAGGAAAACTTTGGCGATTTTGCTGAAAGCAGTGTAAAGCTTCACACAAAGGAAGACAATTCTCTGATGGGATAATTGATTTCTACTTTCAGCGGTCCAATTCCAGAGGTAAAACATCCGTACGAACCTTAAGTTTTAAAACACTGCCGGTCAGGCCCCCCCAGCTCGATGTTGGCTTGTTGGTCTAGGGGTATGATTCTCGCTTCGGGTGCGTGAGGTCCCGGGTTCAAATCCCGGACAAGCCCGTCTTACTTTCTTCGTTTGCGATTCATATCTGAGAGTGTTTCAGTTACGTTTTAGAGATAGTTTCCAATGCTAACCATTCCACGCACGCTCCAGTCTACTTGATGATTAGGCAGAGCAATGGAACGAGATACAGCAACTGATCAATGTTCATCCCGCTGCCGTCGGCGTTCCTTTCACCAGTACGTGCCAATATCTGCACTGCTTCTTACAGAAATATTTTGGCTTGCATGTCGGTAGAAAAGAGAACTTGCTGACACTAAACACCCTAAAATACCTGACCAACACAACCATTAAGCCATTTAAGACATGGAAACGAACTGATATATATCTATTGTTGTTGTTTTCTTCTTCTTGCCGCTCCTTCAGCTGCTTCCGCACTTTCAGCAATTAGGAACAGCTGGTGATCATTTCTTGAAAGAAGTAAAGCTTTTCGTATGCGGCCAGGAAAGGAAGCAGTAAAGAATTTCCATTTAGAACTGAATTTTTGTCAGGTGTAAATAAAACAAATTCACTTTTCAACTGAAGGATTGAGAGAATGCAGCCTTCCGGCATTTGCTTTAAAGCTTCGGTTAAGACGAAAGGAATTCTAACGCCGTTTCAGAAGAGTACCCCTTCAGATTTGGGCTGGAAATAAACCTCAATGAGTTTCAAGGATCCGTGAAGATTGATTTTATGCGTTAGTGTGAAATGTTTCTTTGCGCTGAATTTCGCAACTCTGCCAGCGTTTGGAATGTGGAATTGATTTTCTACAGTTTTCAGAACATTTAATTGTCACGTATGTCAGAAACAAAAAGAACCCAAAGTTCCTTGCGCCTCTGAGAAGCCCTTGATTTCTTTAGAAGTGCATTCCTTCGAGAAATTTTGCTTTGAAACACACAATGCAAATCTTGCGGCAATAGCAGCCATACTGCCTAGGAGAATGCCAAAAGCGCGCCAGCCGGCTTGTTGGTCTAGGGGTATGATTCTCGCTTTGGGTGCGAGAGGTCCCGGGTTCAAATCCCGGACAAGCCCGTCTTACTTGCTTCGTTTGCGATTCATATCTGAGAGTGTTTAAGTTACGTTTTAGAGATAGTTTCCAATGATAACCATTCCACGATCGTTCCAGTCTACTTGATGATTAGGCAAAGCAATGGAACGAGATACAGCAACTGATAAATGTTCATCCCGTTGCCGTCAGCGTTTCTTTCACCAGTACGTGTCAATATCTGCACTGCTTCTTACAGAAATATTTTGGCTTGCATGTCGGTAGAAAAGAGAACTTGCTGACCCTAAACACCCTAAAATACCTGACCAACACAACCATTAAGCCATTTAAGACATGGAAACGAACTGATATATACCTGTTGTTGTTGTTTGCTTCTTCTGGCCGCTCCGTCAGCTGCTTCCGCACTTTCAGCAATGAGGAAACAGCTGGTGATCATTTCTTGAAAGAAGTAAAGCTTTTCGTATGCGGCCAGGAAAGGAAGCAGTAAAGAATTTCCATTTGGAACTGAATTTTTGTCAGGTGTAAATAAAACAAATTCACTTTTCAACTGAAGGATTGAGAGAATGCAGCCTTACGGGCTTTTGCCTTAAAGCTTCGGTTAAGACGAAAGGAATTCTAACGCCGTTTCAGAAGAGTACCCCTTCAGATTTGGGCTGGAAATAAACCTCAATGAGTTTCAAGGATCCGCTAAGATTTATTTCATGCGTTAGTCTGAAATGTTTCTTTTGCTTAATTTCGCAACTCTGCCAGCATTTGGAATGTGGAATTGATTTTCTGCAGTTTTCAGAACATTTAATTGTCACGTATGTCAGAAACAAAAGAATCCAAAGTTCCTTGCGCCTCTGAGAAGCCCTTGATTTCTTTAGAAGTACATTCCTTCGAGAAATTTTGCTTTGAAACACACAATGCAAATCTTGCGGCAATAGCAGCCATACTGCCTAGGAGAATGCCAAGAAGGCGCGCGCTCAGCCGGCTTGTTGGTCTAGGGGTATGATTCTCGCTTTGGGTGCGAGAGGTCCCGGGTTCAAATCCCGGACAAGCCCTCCTTCATTTACCCACGTTAACTCTTGTCCTAGTGCTTCAACTCGGTTGCGTTCTTTGCATTACCGGGCAAAGTCTGAGCGACATGCAAAACGGTTGTCGACCTATAATAGTTTGCCTCTGTTTTGCGCTTCCACTACCCAAATTGGCCTTAACCCAACGGGAATCATTGCGCCACTCAACACGCAGATTGTAGGCAACCGTTGTCTTCAAGTGTATCCTGTAAAGCCATGAAAAATGAACCTTGAAATGGGTGATGAGAATTAAAATTCCAAACCCTAAGTGGGACATTAAAAGTGTTCCACATGTGCTGGCTTGTTGGTCTAGGGTATGATTCTCGCTTAGGGTGCGAGAGGTCCCGGTTCAAATCCCGGACAAGCCCGTCTTTGCTTGATCCTTTGCAGTTTGCCTCTTCCGAAATGGTGGGAATCCCCCCATGAAGCTTCTGAATGGCTTAAGAAAGACGTTGCTCCCACGTCTCGCTTACCAGATGCAGCTGAGAAGAAAACGCACCCGCTCAAAAGCGACAACCTTAAAGGAGCTCCTCTTCCCATTGCTGCCTTTCCTGGTAGGGTTCTTCCTAAAGAACCGCTTTTCCTTGGTGAAACGGCACAAAACGATTCCTTACCTGGAATGATTGAAAATAGCTTCATCTGTTCTTCTTGCCGCTGCTGCCTAGAACTTGAAGGAAAACTTTGGCGATTTTTGCTGAAAGCAGTGTAAAGCTTCACACAAAGGAAGACAATTCTCTGATGGGATAATTGATTTCTACTTTCAGCGGTCCAATTCCAGAGGTAAAACATCCGTCATTTGAACCTTAAGTTTTAAAACACTGCCGGTCAGGCCCCGCAGCTCGATGTTGGCTTGTTGGTCTAGGGGTATGATTCTCGCCGGTGCGTGAGGTCCCGGTTCAAATCCCGGACAAGCCCGTCTTACTTTCTTCGCTTGCGATTCATATCTGAGAGTGTTTCAGTTACGTTTTAGAGATAGTTTCCAATGCTAACCATTCCACGCACTGCTCCAGTCTACTTGATGATTAGGCAGAGCAATGGAACGAGATACAGCAACTGATCAATGTTCATCCCGCTGCCGGCGTTCCTTTCACCAGTACGTGCCAATATCTGCACTGCTTCTTACAGAAATATTTTGGCTTGCATGTCGGTAGAAAAGAGAACTTGCTGACACTAAACACCCTAAAATACCTGACCAACACAACCATTAAGCCATTTAAGACATGGAAACGAACTGATATATATCTATTGTTGTTGTTTTCTTCTTCTTGCCGCTCCTTCAGCTGCTTCCGCACTTTCAGCAATTAGGAACAGCTGGTGATCATTTCTTGAAAGAAGTAAAGCTTTTCGTATGCGGCCAGGAAAGGAAGCAGTAAAGAATTTCCATTTGGAACTGAATTTTGTCAGGTGTAAATAAAACAAATTCACTTTTCAACTGAAGGATTGAGAGAATGCAGCCTTCCGGCATTTGCTTTAAAGCTTCGGTTAAGACGAAAGGAATTCTAACGCCGTTTCAGAAGAGTACCCCTTCAGATTTGGGCTGGAAATAAACCTCAATGAGTTTCAAGGATCCGTGAAGATTGATTTTATGCGTTAGTGTGAAATGTTTCTTTGCGCTGAATTTCGCAACTCTGCCAGCGTTTGGAATGTGGAATTGATTTTCTGCAGTTTTCAGAACATTTAATTGTCACGTATGTCAGAAACAAAAGAATCCAAAGTTCCTTGCGCCTCTGAGAAGCCCTTGATTTCTTTAGAAGTGCATTCCTTCGAGAAATTTTGCTTTGAAACACACAATGCAAATCTTGCGGCAATAGCAGCCATACTGCCTAGGAGAATGCCAAAAAGCGCGCTCAGCCGGCTTGTTGGTCTAGGGGTATGATTCTCGCTTTGGGTGCGAGAGGTCCCGGGTTCAAATCCCGGACAAGCCCGCCTTACTTGCTTCGCTTGCGATTCATATCTGAGAGTGTTTAAGTTACGTTTTAGAGATAGTTTCCAATGATAACCATTCCACGATCGCTCCAGTCTACTTGATGATTAGGCAAAGCAATGGAACGAGATACAGCAACTGATAAATGTTCATCCCGTTGCCGCCAGCGTTTCTTTCACCAGTACGTGTCAATATCTGCACTGCTTCTTACAGAAATATTTTGGCTTGCATGTCGGTAGAAAAGAGAACTTGCTGACCCTAAACACCCTAAAATACCTGACCAACACAACCATTAAGCCATTTAAGACATGGAAACGAACTGATATATACCTGTTGTTGTTGTTTGCTTCTTCTGGCCGCTCCCAGCTGCTTCCGCGACTTTCAGCAATGAGGAAACAGCTGGTGATCATTTCTTGAAAGAAGTAAAGCTTTTCAGATGCGCCAGGAAAGGAAGCAGTAAAGAATTTCCATTTGGAACTGAATTTTTGTCAGGTGTAAATAAAACAAATTCACTTTTCAACTGAAGGATTGAGAGAATGCAGCCTTCCGGTTTTGCCTTAAAGCTTCGGTTAAGACGAAAGGAATTCTAACGCCGCTTCAGAAGAGTACCCCTTCAGATTTGGGCTGGAAATAAACCTCAATGAGTTTCAAGGATCCGCTAAGATTTATTTCATGCGTTAGTCTGAAATGTTTCTTTGCGCTTAATTTCGCAACTCTGCCAGCATTTGGAATGTGGAATTGATTTTCTGCAGTTTTCAGAACATTTAATTGTCACGTATGTCAGAAACAAAAAGAATCCAAAGTTCCTTGCGCCTCTGAGAAGCCCTTGATTTCTTTTAGAAGTACATTCCTTCGAGAAATTTTGCTTTGAAACACACAATGCAAATCTTGCGGCAATAGCAGCCATACTGCCTAGGAGAATGCCAAGAAAGCGCTCAGCTGGCTTGTTGGTCTAGGGGTATGATTCTCGCTTTGGGTGCGAGAGGTCCCGGGTTCAAATCCCGGACAAGCCAACATTAAACCTTCCCCCCCCTTTTTTTTTTTTTAAAAAAAGGCCCGGGTAAAAACCCCCCTTTTTCCCCCTTTTTTGGGAAAAAATTGGGGAAAAAAAATTTTTTTTCCCCCCCCCCCCTTTTTTTTTTTTTAAAAAATTTTCCCCCCTTTAAAAAAAACCCCCGGGGAAAAAAAAAAATTTTAAAAATAAAATTTTAAAAAAACCTGGGGTTTTTTTTTTTTTTAAAACCCAAAAAACCCCCCCTTTTTTGGGGGTACCCCAAAAAAAAAACCGGAAAGGGAAAAGGGGGTTTTTTTAAAAAAAAAATTTTTTTCCCGGGAAAACCCCCCAAAAAAACCCCCCCCAAAAAAAATTTTTTTTTTTTTTAAAAAAAAAAAATTCCCCTTTTTTTTTTAAAAAAAATTTTTTAAAAAAACCCCTTTTGAAATTTTTTTTTCCCCCCCCGGCCCCCTTTTTAAAAAAATTTTTTTTTTTTTTTTTTTTTTTCCCCCAAAAAAAAAAGGGGGTTTTTTTTTTAAACTTTAAATTTTCCCCCCGAAAAAAGGGAAAAAAAAATTCCCCGGGGGGAAAACCCAATTTTTTTGGGGGTTTTTTTTTGGGGGGGTTTTTTTTTTAAAAAAACCCCCCCCCTTTTCCCCCCCGGGTTTTTTTTTTTTCCCCCGGGGGGGGGGGCCCCCCCCCCGGGTTTTTTTTGGGGTTTTTGGGGCCCCCCTTTTTTAAAAAAACCCCCCGGGGCCCCCAAAAACCCCCCGGGGGCCTTTTAAAAAAAAAAAAAATTTTTTTTAAAAGGGGGTTTTTTCCCCCCCCCCCTTTTTTTCCCAAAACCCTTTTTTTTGGTGGGAAAAAAAAATTTTTGGGAAAATTTTTAAAAATTTTGGTTTTCCCCCGGGGCCCCAAATTTTAAGGGAAAAATTTTTTTTTAAAGGGAAAAAAAAAAAAAAACCCCCCGTTTAAAATTTTTTAACCCCCCCCAAAAAAAGGGGGGGTTTTTTTTTTTCCCCCGGGGGAAAACCCCCAAAACCCCCCCCCCCCTTTTTTTTTTTTCCCCCGGGGGGGTTTTTTAAAAGGGCCCTTTTTTTTCCAAAAATGGAATTTTTAAAAAATTTAAATTTCCCCCCCCCTTTTTTTTGGGGGGGGCCTTTAAAAAACCCAAAAATTTTTTCCCCCTTTTTTTTTTTTCCCCCGGGAAAAAAAATTTTTTTTAAAATTTTTCCTGGGAAAAAAAAACCCCAAAAAAAAAAATTTTAAAACCAAATTTTTTTTTTTTTCCCCCCCCCCTTTTCCTTTTTTTTTTTTGGGGGGTTTTTCCCCCCCCCCTTTTTTTTTGGGAAAGGGGGAAAAAGGGGAAAAATTTTTTAAAAAAGGGGGGAAAAAAAACCAAAAAAATTTTTTTTTTTAAAAAAAAAATTCCCTTTCCCAAATTGGGGAAAAAAATTTTTTTTGGGGGGGCCCAAAAAAAGGGGGGAAAAAAAAAGGGGTTTGGGGAAATTTTTTCCCTTTTTTTTTTTTTGGGGTTTTTTTTTTTAAATTTTTTTGGTTATTTTTTTTCCCGAAATTTAATTTCACTTTTTTTAAAAAAAAAAAAATTTTTTGGGGGAAAAAAAATTAAATTTTTTTTGGGGGGGTTTTTTTTTTTTTTTAAAAAAAAAATTTTTAAAAAAAAAACCCCGGGAAAATTTTAAAACCCCCCCGCCCCAAAGGGGGCGGCCCCCCTTTTGGGGGGGGGGGTTTTTTTTTGGGGAAAAACCCCTTTTTTTAAAAAAACCCCCCTTTTTTTTTTCCCCCCTTTTTTTTTTCCCCCGGGGGGTTTTTTAAAAAACCCCCAAAAAAAAACCCCCCCTTTTTTTTTTTTCCCCTGGGCCCCAAAAATTCCCCCTGGTTTTTTTAAAAAAAAGGGGGAAAGGGGGGGGAAAAAAAAAACCCCCAAAAAAACCCCCATTTAAAAAATTTTAAAAAAACCAAAAAATTTTTTCCTTTTTTTTTTTTTTAAAAAAATTTTTTTTTGCCTTTGGGGTTAAAATTTTTTTTGAAAAAGGAAAACCTTTTTATTTCCCCGGGAAAAAAAATTTTTAAAAAAGGGGGAAAAAAAAGGGGGGGAAAAAAAAAAATTTTTTTTAAAAAAAAAACCCCCCCTTTTTTAAAATTCGGGTTTTTGGGGTTTTCCCCCCCCCGGGAAAAAACCCCCCGGTTTTAAAAAAACCCCCCCGGAAAAAAATTTTTTTTTTTTTTAAAAAAAATTTTTTTTTAATTTAAATTTTTTTTTTTAAATTTTTTTTTCATTTTAAAATTTTTTTTGATTTTTAAAAAAAAAAAACCCCCCCAAAAAAAAAATTTTTTTTTTTTGGGCCCCCCTTTTTTTTTTTTTTAAAAAAAAACCTTAAAATTTTTTTGAAAAAAAAAAAGGGGGGAAAAAAAAGGGGGGGGGAAAAAAAAAGGGGGGGGGTTTTTTGGGGTTGGGTTAAAGAAAAAATTTTTCCTTTTAAATTTTTTTTTTGCCCCCCCCTTTTTTTTTTAAAAAAAAAAACCCCCCCCCAAATTTTGGGTTTTTTAAAAAAAGGGCCCCCCCCCTTTTTTTCCCCCCCCAAAAAACCCCCCCCAAAAAGCCGGAAATTTAAAGGGGGTTTTAAAAATTTTTTTTTGGGGGGGGAAAAAAAACCCCCCCCAAAAAAAAAAAAACCCAAAAAAAAAAAGGGGCCCCCCCCTGGGGTTTTTTTTTCCCCCCCGGGGGGGGCCCCCCCCCCAAAAAAAAAAAAAAAAAATTTTTGGGGGGGTTTTTTTTTCGGGGGAAAAAAGGGTAAAAAAATTTTAATTTTTTTTTAAAAAAAAAAAAAGGGGGGGGGGGGGGGGTTTTTTCCCCCTTTTTTAAAAAGGGGGGGCCTTTCCCTTTTTTTCCCCTTTTTTTGGGGGGAAAAAAAAATTTTTTAAGGTCCCCCCTTTTTTTTTTCCCAAATTTTTGGGGGGGCCCCAAACCGCCAAATTTTTTTGGCCCCGGGGGTTTTTTTAAAATTTTTTTGGACCCAAAAAAAAAATTTTTTTTTAAAAAAAAACCCCCCTTGGGGAAAAAAAAAACCTGGGGGAAAAAAAAAAAAAAAAAACTTTTTTAAAAAAAAATTTTTTTTTTTTTTTTTTTTCCCCCCCCCGCCTTTTCCCCCTTTAAAAAATTTGGGGGTCCCCAAAAAGGGGGGGCCCCAAAAGGGGAGTTTTTTCCGGGGGAATTTTTTTAAAAAAATTTTTCCCCTTTTTTCCGGGGGGGGTTAAAAAAAAACCCCCGGGGGCCCCCCCTTTTTTGTTTCCCGGAAAACCCTTTTTAAAAAACCCCCAAAAAAACCCCCAAATGGGTTTTTTTTTCCTTTTTTTTTGGGTTGAATTTTTTTTTGGTTTTTTTAAAAAAAAAAAAAAAAAAACCCTTTTTTGGGGGTTTTTTTTTTTAAAAGGTTTTTTAAAAAAAACTTAAAAAAAAATTTTTTCCCCCCCCCCAGGGAAAAGCCCCCCCTTGGGTTTTTTTTTTTTTGGGGGGGGGGGTTTTTTTCCCCCCCCCCTTCCCTTTTTCCTTTTAAAAAATTTTTTTTTTTTTAAAAAAAAAACCCTTTCCCCCCAAAATTTTAAAATTTTGGAAAAAAAAAACCCCCCCCCCCTCCCTTTGGGTTTTTTTAAAACCCCTTTTTTAAAAATTTTTTTTTTTGGTTGAAAAACCCAAAAAAAACCCCCAAAAAAAACCCCCCCAAAAAAAACCCCCAAAAAAAAAAAAAAAAAATTTTTTTTTTTTTTTTCCCCCCCTTCCGGGTCCCCCCTTTCCCCTTTGGGGGGGGGAAAAAAATTTTAAAAAAGGGGAAAACCCCGGGGAAAAAAAAATTTAAAAACCCAAAAAAAAAAAATTTTTTTTAAAAAAAAAATTTTAAAAATTTTGGGAAATTTTTTTTCCTTAAAAAGGGGGAAAAAAGGGTTTTAAAAAAAAAAACCCCCAAATTTCCCCCCCAAAAAAAAAATTTTTTTTTTTAAAAGTTTTTGGGCCCTTTTTTTTAAAAAATTTTAAATTTTTAATTTTTTTTGGTTTTTTTTTAAAATTTTTTGGAAAAAAAACAAAAAAAACCCCCCCCCCCGGGGGGGTTTTTTTTTTTTTTCAAAATTTTTTTTAAAAAAAAAATTTAAAAAAACCCCCCCTTTGGGCCCCCCCGGGGGGGCCCCCGGGTTTTTTTTCTGGGGTTTTTTCCCCCCCAAAAAAGGCCCCTTTTTTTTTTCCCCCCAATTGGGGTTTTTTTTTTTAAAAAAAAAATTTAAAAACCCCTTTTTTTTTTAAAAAAAGGGGGGGAAAAACCCCCCCCCCCCGGGGGGGTTTTCCCCGCCCCCCGGGGGTTCCTTTAAAAATTTTTTTGAAGGGAAAAAAAACCCTTCCCCTTAAAAAAAATTTTTCCCCCCCCAAAAATTAAAAAAAATTTTTAAACCTTTTGGTTTTCCCCTTTTTTTTTAGGGGGGTTTTTTTTTTTTAAAAAAAAAAAACCCCTTTTTAAAAAAAACCCCCGGGGAAACCAAAAATTTTTTTGGGGTTTTTCCGGGTTTTAAAAAAAAAAATTTTAAAAGGGGGGAAATTTTTTTTTTTAAATTGGGTTTTAAAAAAATTTAACCCCAAAAATTCCCCTTTAAAAAAATTTGGGGGGGGGAAAAAAAAAAATTTTTTAATTTTTTCCCCCCTGTTTGGGGTTTTTTTCCCCCCTAAAATTTTTTTTTTTTTTTTTTTTAAAAAAAAAACCCAAAAAAAAAAAAAAAACCCCCCCCGGGGCCCCCAAACCTTTTAAAAAATTTTTTAAAAATTTTTTTTTTTCCCGGGTCTTTGGCCCCCTTTTTGGGAAACCGGGCCCCGGGGGGGCTTTGGGGAAAAAAAGGGGGGGAAAAAAACCTTTAAATTTTCCCCCCCTTTTTAAAAAAATTTTTTTTTCCCCCAAAAAAAAAGGGGGGCCCCGGTTTTTTTTGAAAAGGGGCCCCCCCCTTTTTTTTAAAAAAGGGCCCCCCAAAAAAAAAAAAAAAAATTTTTTTTTTTTGGGGGGTTTTTTAAAAAAAATTTTTTTTTCCCCCAAAAGGGTTTTTGGGTTTTTGAAATTTCCCTTTTTTTTAAATTTAAAAAAAGGGAAAAATTTTTTTTTAAAAAATTTTTTTAAAAAAAAAAATTTTTCTTTTTCCCCCCCCGGGGGGGGGGAAAAAATTTTTTGGGAAACCCCGGGGCCCCCCGGGTTTTTTTGGGGTTTTTTTTTGGGGGGGGGGGGCCCCCCCCCGGAAACCCCCCCCCTTTTTTTCCCTTTTTAAAAGGGGGGGGTTTTTTTTTTTTTTAAAAAAACCCGGCCCCCCCCTACCGATGGGGAAAAAAAAGGGCCCCCCAAAAAAAACCTTTTCCCCCCCCCCGGGGTGCCTTTTGGGGGGGAAAAAAATTTTTTTAAAAAAGGGGTTCCCCCGGGGAAAAAAAAATTTTTTCCCCCAAAAATGGAAAAAAAAAGGAAAAAAACCTTTTTTAAAAAAACTTTTTTTTTTTTGGGGGTTTTTTTTCCCCCCCGGTTTAAAAGGGGAAAAAAAATTTTTTAAAAAAAAGGGGGGCCCCCAGGGGGGGGGTTTTTTTTTTTTGGGGGGTTAAATTTTAAAAAAAAAACCCCTTTTTTTTTTTTTTGGGGGGGTTTTTTTTTTAAAAAAAACCCCCCCCCCCCAAAGGGGAAACCCCGAAGGGGGAAAAAAAAAAATTTTTTTCCCCCCCCCTTTTTTTTTTTCCCAAAAACCCTTTTTTTTTTTTTAAAAAAATTTTTCCCTTTGGGGTAAAAAACTTTCCCTAAAAAAAAAACCCCCCCCCAAAAAAAAAAAAAAACCTTTTTGGGGGGAAAAATTTTTTTTTTTTTGGTTTTTTCCTTTTTCCTTTTCTTTTCCAAAAAAAGGGGGGTTTTTTAAAAAAAAAAAATTTTTGGGGGGGGGGGGAAAAAATTTCCCTTTTAAAAAAATTTTTTAAATTAAAAAACCCTTTTTTTTTTTTTAAAAAAAAAAAGGGGGTTTTTTTTTTAAAGTTTTTTTAAAAAAAATTTTTCCCCCCAAAAATTTGGGCAAAAAATAAAAAAAACCCTTGTTTTTCCCCTTTTTTTAAAAAATTTTTTTTTTTTTGGGAAAAAAAAAAATTTTTTTAAAATTTTTTAAAAAAAAAAAAACCCCCCCCCCAAAAAAAAAAAAAATTTTTTGAAAAAGGGGTTTTTTAAATGGTTTTTTTTTTTTCTTAAAACCCCCCCCCTTTTTTCCCCCAAAAACAAAAAACCCGGGGCCCGGGGGGGTTTTTGGGGGGGGAAAAAGGGGGAAAAAAAAGGGGAAAAATTTTTTTTAAAAACCCCCTTTTTTTTGGGGGGAAAAAACCCCCCGGGTTTTTTAAAAACCCCAAACCCTTTTTTTTTTTTAAAAAAAAACCCCCCCAAAAAAAAAAAACCTCCGGGGGGCCCCCCCTTTTTTTCCCAAAAGGATTTTTTTTTTTTTTCCCCAGTTACGTTTTAGAGATAGTTTCCAATGATAACCATTCCACGTATCGTTCCAGTCTACTTGATGATTAGGCAAAGCAATGGAACGAGATACAGCAACTGATAAATGTTCATCCCGTTGCCGTCAGCGTTTCTTTCACCAGTACGTGTCAATATCTGCACTGCTTCTTACAGAAATATTTTGGCTTGCATGTCGGTAGAAAAGAGAACTTGCTGACCCTAAACACCCTAAAATACCTGACCAACACAACCATTAAGCCATTTAAGACATGGAAACGAACTGATATATACCTGTTGTTGTTGTTTGCTTCTTCTGGCCGCTCCGTCAGCTGCTTACGCACTTTCAGCAATGAGGAAACAGCTGGTGATCATTTCTTGAAAGAAGTAAAGCTTTTCGTATGCGGCCAGGAAAGGAAGCAGTAAAGAATTTCCATTTGGAACTGAATTTTTGTCAGGTGTAAATAAAACAAATTCACTTTTCAACTGAAGGATTGAGAGAATGCAGCCTTCCGGGTTTTTGCCTTAAAGCTTCGGTTAAGACGAAAGGAATTCTAACGCCGTTTCAGAAGATTACCCCTTCAGATTTGGGCTGGAAATAAACCTCAATGAGTTTCAAGGATCCGCTAAGATTTATTTCATGCGTTAGTCTGAAATGTTTCTTTGCGCTTAATTTCGCAACTCTGCCAGCATTTGGAATGTGGAATTGATTTTCTGCAGTTTTCAGAACATTTAATTGTCACGTATGTCAGAAACAAAAAGAATCCAAAGTTCCTTGCGCCTCTGAGAAGCCCTTGATTTCTTTAGAATTCATTCCTTCGAGAAATTTTGCTTTGAAACACACAATGCAAATCTTGCGGCAATAGCAGCCATACTGCCTAGGAGAATGCCAAGAAGGCGCGCGCTCAGCCGGCTTGTTGGTCTAGGGGTATGATTCTCGCTTAGGGTGCGAGAGGTCCCGGGTTCAAATCCCGGACAAGCCCGTCTTTGCTTGATCCTTTGCAGTTTGCCTCTTCCGGAAATGGTGGGAATCCCCCCATGAAGCTTCTGAATGGCTTAAGAAAGACGTTGCTCCCACGTCTCGCTTACCAGATGCAGCTGAGAAGAAAACGCACCCGTTCAAAAGCGACAACCTTAAAGGAGCTCCTCTTCCCATTGCTGCCTTTCCTGGTAGGGTTCTTCCTAAAGAACCGCTTTTCCTTGGTGAAACGGCACAAAACGATTCCTTACCTGGAATGATTGAAAATAGCTTCATCTGTTCTTCTTGCCGCTGCTGCCTAGAACTTGAAGGAAAACTTTGGCGATTTTTGCTGAAAGCAGTGTAAAGCTTCACACAAAGGAAGACAATTCTCTGATGGGATAATTGATTTCTACTTTCAGCGGTCCAATTCCAGAGGTAAAACATCCGTACGAACCTTAAGTTTTAAAACACTGCCGGTCAGGCCCCCCGCAGCTCGATGTTGGCTTGTTGGTCTAGGGGTATGATTCTCGTTCGGGTGCGAGAGGTCCCGGGTTCAAATCCCGGACAAGCCCGTCTTACTTTCTTCGTTTGCGATTCAAATCTGAGAGTGTTTTAGAGATAGTTTCCAATGCTAACCATTCCACGCCGTTCCAGTCTACTTGATGATTAGGCAGAGCAATGGAACGAGATACAGCAACTGATCAATGTTCATCCCGCTGCCGTCGGCGTTCCTTTCACCAGTACGTGCCAATATCTGCACTGCTTCTTACAGAAATATTTTGGCTTGCATGTCGGTAGAAAAGAGAACTTGCTGACACTAAACACCCTAAAATACCTGACCAACACAACCATTAAGCCATTTAAGACATGGAAACGAACTGATATATATCTATTGTTGTTGTTTTCTTCTTCTTGCCGCTCCTTCAGCTGCTTCCGCACTTTCAGCAATTAGGGAACAGCTGGTGATCATTTCTTGAAAGAAGTAAAGCTTTTCGTATGCGGCCAGGAAAGGAAGCAGTAAAGAATTTCCATTTAGAACTGAATTTTTGTCAGGTGTAAATAAAACAAATTCACTTTTCAACTGAAGGATTGAGAGAATGCAGCCTTCCGGGCATTTGCTTTAAAGCTTCGGTTAAGACGAAAGGAATTCTAACGCCGTTTCAGAAGAGTACCCCTTCAGATTTGGGCTGGAAATAAACCTCAATGAGTTTCAAGGATCCGCTAAGATTTATTTCATGCGTTAGTCTGAAATGTTTCTTTGCGCTTAATTTCGCAACTCTGCCAGCATTTGGAATGTGGAATTGATTTTCTGCAGTTTTCAGAACATTTAATTGTCACGTATGTCAGAAACAAAAAGAATCCAAAGTTCCTTGCGCCTCTGAGAAGCCCTTGATTTCTTTAGAAGTGCATTCCTTCGAAAATTTTGCTTAGAAACACACAATGCAAATCTTGCGGCAATAGCAGCCAAACTGCCTAGGAGAATGCCAAAAAAGCGCTCAGCCGGCTTGTTGGTCTAGGGGTATGATTCTCGCTTTGGGTGCGAGAGGTCCCGGGTTCAAATCCCGGACAAGCCCGTCTTACTTGTCTTACTTTCGTTTGCGATTCATATCTGAGAGTGTTTAAGTTACGTTTTAGAGATAGTTTCCAATGATAACCATTCCACGTATCGTTCCAGTCTACTTGATGATTAGGCAAAGCAATGGAACGAGATACAGCAACTGATAAATGTTCATCCCGTTGCCGTCAGCGTTTCTTTCACCAGTACGTGTCAATATCTGCACTGCTTCTTACAGAAATATTTTGGCTTGCATGTCGGTAGAAAAGAGAACTTGCTGACCCTAAACACCCTAAAATACCTGACCAACACAACCATTAAGCCATTTAAGACATGGAAACGAACTGATATATACCTGTTGTTGTTGTTTGCTTCTTCTGGCGGCTCCGTCAGCTGCTTCCGCACTTTCAGCAATGAGGAAACAGCTGGTGATCATTTCTTGAAAGAAGTAAAGCTTTTCGTATGCGGCCAGGAAAGGAAGCAGTAAAGAATTTCCATTTGGAACTGAATTTTTGTCAGGTGTAAATAAAACAAATTCACTTTTCAACTGAAGGATTGAGAGAATGCAGCCTTCCGGGTTTTGCCTTAAAGCTTCGGTTAAGACGAAAGGAATTCTAACGCCGTTTCAGAAGATTACCCCTTCAGATTTGGGCTGGAAATAAACCTCAATGAGTTTCAAGGATCCGCTAAGATTTATTTCATGCGTTAGTCTGAAATGTTTCTTTGCGCTTAATTTCGCAACTCTGCCAGCATTTGGAATGTGGAATTGATTTTCTGCAGTTTTCAGAACATTTAATTGTCACGTATGTCAGAAACAAAAAGAATCCAAAGTTCCTTGCGCCTCTGAGAAGCCCTTGATTTCTTTAGAATTCATTCCTTCGAGAAATTTTGCTTTGAAACACACAATGCAAATCTTGCGGCAATAGCAGCCATACTGCCTAGGAGAATGCCAAGAAGGCGCGCGCTCAGCCGGCTTGTTGGTCTAGGGGTATGATTCTCGCTTAGGGTGCGAGAGGTCCCGGGTTCAAATCCCGGACAAGCTCGTCTTTGCTTGATCCTTTGCAGTTTGCCTCTTCCGGAAATGGTGGGAATCCCCCCATGAAGCTTCTGAATGGCTTAAGAAAGACGTTGCTCCCACGTCTCGCTTACCAGATGCAGCTGAGAAGAAAACGCACCCGTTCAAAAGCGACAACCTTAAAGGAGCTCCTCTTCCCATTGCTGCCTTTCCTGGTAGGGTTCTTCCTAAAGAACCGCTTTTCCTTGGTGAAACGGCACAAAACGATTCCTTACCTGGAATGATTGAAAATAGCTTCATCTGTTCTTCTTGCCGCTGCTGCCTAGAACTTGAAGGAAAACTTTGGCGATTTTTGCTGAAAGCAGTGTAAAGCTTCACACAAAGGAAGACAATTCTCTGATGGGATAATTGATTTCTACTTTCAGCGGTCCAATTCCAGAGGTAAAACATCGAACCTTAAGTTTTAAAACACTGCCGGTCAGGCCCCCCGCAGCTCGATGTTGGCTTGTTGGTCTAGGGGTATGATTCTCGCTTCGGGTGCGAGAGGTCCCGGGTTCAAATCCCGGACAAGCCCGTCTTACTTTCTTCGTTTGCGATTCATATCTGAGAGTGTTTTAGAGATAGTTTCCAATGCTAACCATTCCACGTACCGTCCAGTCTACTTGATGATTAGGCAGAGCAATGGAACGAGATACAGCAACTGATCAATGTTCATCCGCTGCCGTCGGCGTTCCTTTCACCAGTACGTGCCAATATCTGCACTGCTTCTTACAGAAATATTTTGGCTTGCATGTCGGTAGAAAAGAGAACTTGCTGACACTAAACACCCTAAAATACCTGACCAACACAACCATTAAGCCATTTAAGACATGGAAACGAACTGATATATATCTATTGTTGTTGTTTTCTTCTTCTTGCGCTCCTTCAGCTGCTTCCGCACTTTCAGCAATAGAGGAACAGCTGGTGATCATTTCTTGAAAGAAGTAAAGCTTTTCGTATGCGGCCAGGAAAGGAAGCAGTAAAGAATTTCCATTTAGAACTGAATTTTTGTCAGGTGTAAATAAAACAAATTCACTTTTCAACTGAAGGATTGAGAGAATGCAGCCTTCCGGGCATTTGCTTTAAAGCTTCGGTTAAGACGAAAGGAATTCTAACGCCGTTTCAGAAGAGTACCCCTTCAGATTTGGGCTGGAAATAAACCTCAATGAGTTTCAAGGATCCGCTAAGATTTATTTCATGCGTTAGTCTGAAATGTTTCTTTGCGCTTAATTTCGCAACTCTGCCAGCATTTGGAATGTGGAATTGATTTTCTGCAGTTTTCAGAACATTTAATTGTCACGTATGTCAGAAACAAAAGAATCCAAAGTTCCTTGCGCCTCTGAGAAGCCCTTGATTTCTTTAGAAGTGCATTCCTTCGAAAATTTTGCTTAGAAACACACAATGCAAATCTTGCGGCAATAGCAGCCATACTGCCTAGGAGAATGCCAAGAGCCAAACTGCCTAGGAGAATGCCAAACGCAGATTGTAGGCAACCGTTGTCTTCAAGTGTATCCTGTAAAGCCATGAAAAATGAACTCTTGAAATGGGTGATGAGAATTAAAATTCCAAACCCTAAGTGGGACATTAAAAGTGTTCCACATGTGCTGGCTTGTTGGTCTAGGGGTATGATTCTCGCTTAGGGTGCGAGAGGTCCCGGGTTCAAATCCCGGACAAGCCCGTCTTTGCTTGATCCTTTGCAGTTTGCCTCTTCGGAAATGGTGGGAATCCCCATGAAGCTTCTGAATGGCTTAAGAAAGACGCGTTGCTCCCACGTCTCGCTTACCAGATGCAGCTGAGAAGAAAACGCACCCGTTCAAAAGCGACAACCTTAAAGGAGCTCCTCTTCCCATTGCTGCCTTTCCTGGTAGGGTTCTTCCTAAAGAACCGCTTTTCCTTGGTGAAACGGCACAAAACGATTCCTTACCTGGAATGATTGAAAATAGCTTCATCTGTTCTTCTTGCCGCTGCTGCCTAGAACTTGAAGGAAAACTTTCTCGATGTTGGCTTGTTGGTCTAGGGGTATGATTCTCGCTTCGGGTGCGAGAGGTCCCGGGTTCAAATCCCGGACAAGCCCGTCTTACTTGCTTCGTTTGCGATTCATATCTGAGAGTGTTTAAGTTACGTTTTAGAGATAGTTTCCAATGATAACCATTCCACGTATCGTTCCAGTCTACTTGATGATTAGGCAAAGCAATGGAACGAGATACAGCAACTGATAAATGTTCATCCCGTTGCCGTCAGCGTTTCTTTCACCAGTACGTGTCAATATCTGCACTGCTTCTTACAGAAATATTTTGGCTTGCATGTCGGTAGAAAAGAGAACTTGCTGACCCTAAACACCCTAAAATACCTGACCAACACAACCATTAAGCCATTTAAGACATGGAAACGAACTGATATATACCTGTTGTTGTTGTTTGCTTCTTCTGGCCGCTCCGTCAGCTGCTTCCGCACTTTCAGCAATGAGGAAACAGCTGGTGATCATTTCTTGAAAGAAGTAAAGCTTTTCGTATGCGGCCAGGAAAGGAAGCAGTAAAGAATTTCCATTTGGAACTGAATTTTTGTCAGGTGTAAATAAAACAAATTCACTTTTCAACTGAAGGATTGAGAGAATGCAGCCTTCCGGGTTTTTGCCTTAAAGCTTCGGTTAAGACGAAAGGAATTCTAACGCCGTTTCAGAAGAGTACCCCTTCAGATTTGGGCTGGAAATAAACCTCAATGAGTTTCAAGGATCCGCTAAGATTTATTTCATGCGTTAGTCTGAAATGTTTCTTTGCGCTTAATTTCGCAACTCTGCCAGCATTTGGAATGTGGAATTGATTTTCTGCAGTTTTCAGAACATTTAATTGTCACGTATGTCAGAAACAAAAGAATCCAAAGTTCCTTGCGCCTCTGAGAAGCCCTTGATTTCTTTAGAAGTTCATTCCTTCGAGAAATTTTGCTTTGAAACACACAATGCAAATCTTGCGGCAATAGCAGCCATACTGCCTAGGAGAATGCCAAGAAGGCGCGCGCTCAGCCGGCTTGTTGGTCTAGGGGTATGATTCTCGCTTTGGGTGCGAGAGGTCCCGGGTTCAAATCCCGGACAAGCGGACAAGCCGTCTTTGCTTGATCCTTTGCAGTTTGCCTCTTCCGGAAATGGTGGGAATCCCCCCATGAAGCTTCTGAATGGCTTAAGAAAGACGTTGCTCCCACGTCTCGCTTACCAGATGCAGCTGAGAAGAAAACGCACCGTTCAAAAGCGACAACCTTAAAGGAGCTCCTCTTCCCATTGCTGCCTTTCCTGGTAGGGTTCTTCCTAAAGAACCGCTTTTCCTTGGTGAAACGGCACAAAACGATTCCTTACCTGGAATGATTGAAAATAGCTTCATCTGTTCTTCTTGCCGCTGCTGCCTAGAACTTGAAGGAAAACTTTGGCGATTTTTGCTGAAAGCAGTGTAAAGCTTCACACAAAGGAAGACAATTCTCTGATGGGATAATTGATTTCTACTTTCAGCGGTCCAATTCCAGAGGTAAAACATCCGTACGAACCTTAAGTTTTAAAACACTGCCGGTCAGGCCCCCCGCAGCTCGATGTTGGCTTGTTGGTCTAGGGGTATGATTCTCGCTTCGGGTGCGAGAGGTCCCGGGTTCAAATCCCGGACAAGCCCGTCTTACTTTCTTCGTTTGCGATTCATATCTGAGAGTGTTTCAGTTACGTTTTAGAGATAGTTTCCAATGCTAACCATTCCACGCACCGTTCCAGTCTACTTGATGATTAGGCAGAGCAATGGAACGAGATACAGCAACTGATCAATGTTCATCCCGCTGCCGTCGGCGTTCCTTTCACCAGTACGTGCCAATATCTGCACTGCTTCTTACAGAAATATTTTGGCTTGCATGTCGGTAGAAAAGAGAACTTGCTGACACTAAACACCCTAAAATACCTGACCAACACAACCATTAAGCCATTTAAGACATGGAAACGAACTGATATATATCTATTGTTGTTGTTTTCTTCTTTGCCGCTCCTTCAGCTGCTTCCGCACTTTCAGCAATTAGGGAACAGCTGGTGATCATTTCTTGAAAGAAGTAAAGCTTTTCGTATGCGGCCAGGAAAGGAAGCAGTAAAGAATTTCCATTTAGAACTGAATTTTTGTCAGGTGTAAATAAAACAAATTCACTTTTCAACTGAAGGATTGAGAGAATGCAGCCTTCCGGGCATTTGCTTTAAAGCGGTTAAGACGAAAGGAATTCTAACGCCGTTTCAGAAGAGTACCCCTTCAGATTTGGGCTGGAAATAAACCTCAATGAGTTTCAAGGATCCGCTAAGATTTATTTCATGCGTTAGTCTGAAATGTTTCTTTGCGCTTAATTTCGCAACTCTGCCAGCATTTGGAATGTGGAATTGATTTTCTGCAGTTTTCAGAACATTTAATTGTCACGTATGTCAGAAACAAAAGAATCCAAAGTTCCTTGCGCCTCTGAGAAGCCCTTGATTTCTTTAGAAGTGCATTCCTTCGAAAATTTTGCTTAGAAACACACAATGCAAATCTTGCGGCAATAGCAGCCAAACTGCCTAGGAGAATGCCAAAAGCGCGCTCAGCCGGCTTGTTGGTCTAGGGGTATGATTCTCGCTTTGGGTGCGAGAGGTCCCGGGTTCAAATCCCGGACAAGCCCGTCTTACTTGCTTCGTTTGCGATTCATATCTGAGAGTGTTTAAGTTACGTTTTAGAGATAGTTTCCAATGATAACCATTCCACGTATCGTTCCAGTCTACTTGATGATTAGGCAAAGCAATGGAACGAGATACAGCAACTGATAAATGTTCATCCCGTTGCCGTCAGCGTTTCTTTCACCAGTACGTGTCAATATCTGCACTGCTTCTTACAGAAATATTTTGGCTTGCATGTCGGTAGAAAAGAGAACTTGCTGACCCTAAACACCCTAAAATACCTGACCAACACAACCATTAAGCCATTTAAGACATGGAAACGAACTGATATATACCTGTTGTTGTTGTTTGCTTCTTCTGGCCGCTCCGTCAGCTGCTTCCGCACTTTCAGCAATGAGGAAACAGCTGGTGATCATTTCTTGAAAGAAGTAAAGCTTTTCGTATGCGGCCAGGAAAGGAAGCAGTAAAGAATTTCCATTTGGAACTGAATTTTTGTCAGGTGTAAATAAAACAAATTCACTTTTCAACTGAAGGATTGAGAGAATGCAGCCTTCCGGGTTTTTGCCTTAAAGCTTCGGTTAAGACGAAAGGAATTCTAACGCCGTTTCAGAAGAGTACCCCTTCAGATTTGGGCTGGAAATAAACCTCAATGAGTTTCAAGGATCCGCTAAGATTTATTTCATGCGTTAGTCTGAAATGTTTCTTTGCGCTTAATTTCGCAACTCTGCCAGCATTTGGAATGTGGAATTGATTTTCTGCAGTTTTCAGAACATTTAATTGTCACGTATGTCAGAAACAAAAGAATCCAAAGTTCCTTGCGCCTCTGAGAAGCCCTTGATTTCTTTAGAAGTACATTCCTTCGAGAAATTTTGCTTTGAAACACACAATGCAAATCTTGCGGCAATAGCAGCCATACTGCCTAGGAGAATGCCAAGAAGGCGCTCAGCGCTGGCTTGTTGGTCTAGGGTATGATTCTCGCTTAGGGTGCGAGAGGTCCCGGGTTCAAATCCCGGACAAGCCCGTCTTTGCTTGATCCTTTGCAGTTTGCCTCTTCCGGAAATGGTGGGAATCCCCCCATGAAGCTTCTGAATGGCTTAAGAAAGACGTTGCTCCCCGTCTCGCTTACCAGATGCAGCTGAGAAGAAAACGCACCCGTTCAAAAGCGACAACCTTAAAGGAGCTCCTCTTCCCATTGCTGCCTTTCCTGGTAGGGTTCTTCCTAAAGAACCGCTTTTCCTTGGTGAAACGGCACAAAACGATTCCTTACCTGGAATGATTGAAAATAGCTTCATCTGTTCTTCTTGCCGCTGCTGCCTAGAACTTGAAGGAAAACTTTGGCGATTTTGCTGAAAGCAGTGTAAAGCTTCACACAAAGGAAGACAATTCTCTGATGGGATAATTGATTTCTACTTTCAGCGGTCCAATTCCAGAGGTAAAACATCCGTACGAACCTTAAGTTTTAAAACACTGCCGGTCAGGCCCCGCAGCTCGATGTTGGCTTGTTGGTCTAGGGGTATGATTCGCCGGTGCGAGAGGTCCCGGGTTCAAATCCCGGACAAGCCCGTCTTACTTTCTTCGTTTGCGATTCATATCTGAGAGTGTTTCAGTTACGTTTTAGAGATAGTTTCCAATGCTAACCATTCCACGCGTACCGTTCCAGTCTACTTGATGATTAGGCAGAGCAATGGAACGAGATACAGCAACTGATCAATGTTCATCCCGCTGCCGTCGGCGTTCCTTTCACCAGTACGTGCCAATATCTGCACTGCTTCTTACAGAAATATTTTGGCTTGCATGTCGGTAGAAAAGAGAACTTGCTGACACTAAACACCCTAAAATACCTGACCAACACAACCATTAAGCCATTTAAGACATGGAAACGAACTGATATATATCTATTGTTGTTGTTTTCTTCTTCTTGCCGCTCCTTCAGCTGCTTCCGCACTTTCAGCAATTAGGGAACAGCTGGTGATCATTTCTTGAAAGAAGTAAAGCTTTTCGTATGCGGCCAGGAAAGGAAGCAGTAAAGAATTTCCATTTAGAACTGAATTTTTGTCAGGTGTAAATAAAACAAATTCACTTTTCAACTGAAGGATTGAGAGAATGCAGCCTTCCGGGCATTTGCTTTAAAGCTTCGGTTAAGAGAAGAAAGGAATTCTAACGCCGTTTCAGAAGAGTACCCCTTCAGATTTGGGCTGGAAATAAACCTCAATGAGTTTCAAGGATCCGCTAAGATTTATTTCATGCGTTAGTCTGAAATGTTTCTTTGCGCTTAATTTCGCAACTCTGCCAGCATTTGGAATGTGGAATTGATTTTCTGCAGTTTTCAGAACATTTAATTGTCACGTATGTCAGAAACAAAAGAATCCAAAGTTCCTTGCGCCTCTGAGAAGCCCTTGATTTCTTTAGAAGTGCATTCCTTCGAAAATTTTGCTTAGAAACACACAATGCAAATCTTGCGGCAATAGCAGCCAAACTGCCTAGGAGAATGCCAAAAGCGCTCAGCCGGCTTGTTGGTCTAGGGGTATGATTCTCGCTTTGGGTGCGAGAGGTCCCGGGTTCAAATCCCGGACAAGCCCGTCTTACTTGCTTCGTTTGCGATTCATATCTGAGAGTGTTTAAGTTACGTTTTAGAGATAGTTTCCAATGATACCATTCCACGTATCGTTCCAGTCTACTTGATGATTAGGCAAAGCAATGGAACGAGATACAGCAACTGATAAATGTTCATCCCGTTGCCGTCAGCGTTTCTTTCACCAGTACGTGTCAATATCTGCACTGCTTCTTACAGAAATATTTTGGCTTGCATGTCGGTAGAAAAGAGAACTTGCTGACCCTAAACACCCTAAAATACCTGACCAACACAACCATTAAGCCATTTAAGACATGGAAACGAACTGATATATACCTGTTGTTGTTGTTTGCTTCTTCTGGCGCTCCGTCAGCTGCTTCCGCACTTTCAGCAATGAGGAAACAGCTGGTGATCATTTCTTGAAAGAAGTAAAGCTTTTCGTATGCGGCCAGGAAAGGAAGCAGTAAAGAATTTCCATTTGGAACTGAATTTTTGTCAGGTGTAAATAAAACAAATTCACTTTTCAACTGAAGGATTGAGAGAATGCAGCCTTCCGGGTTTTTGCCTTAAAGCTTCGGTTAAGACGAAAGGAATTCTAACGCCGTTTCAGAAGAGTACCCCTTCAGATTTGGGCTGGAAATAAACCTCAATGAGTTTCAAGGATCCGCTAAGATTTATTTCATGCGTTAGTCTGAAATGTTTCTTTGCGCTTAATTTCGCAACTCTGCCAGCATTTGGAATGTGGAATTGATTTTCTGCAGTTTTCAGAACATTTAATTGTCACGTATGTCAGAAACAAAAAGAATCCAAAGTTCCTTGCGCCTCTGAGAAGCCCTTGATTTCTTTAGAATTCATTCCTTCGAGAAATTTTGCTTTGAAACACACAATGCAAATCTTGCGGCAATAGCAGCCATACTGCCTAGGAGAATGCCAAGAAGCGCTCAGCCGGCTTGTTGGTCTAGCATGTGCTGGCTTGTTGGTCTAGGGTATGATTCTCGCTTAGGGTGCGAGAGGTCCCGGGTTCAAATCCCGGACAAGCCCGTCTTTGCTTGATCCTTTGCAGTTTGCCTCTTCCGAAATGGTGGGAATCCCCATGAAGCTTCTGAATGGCTTAAGAAAGACGTTGCTCCCGCCTCGCTTACCAGATGCAGCTGAGAAGAAAACGCACCCGTTCAAAAGCGACAACCTTAAAGGAGCTCCTCTTCCCATTGCTGCCTTTCCTGGTAGGGTTCTTCCTAAAGAACCGCTTTTCCTTGGTGAAACGGCACAAAACGATTCCTTACCTGGAATGATTGAAAATAGCTTCATCTGTTCTTCTTGCCGCTGCTGCCTAGAACTTGAAGGAAAACTTTGGCGATTTTTGCTGAAAGCAGTGTAAAGCTTCACACAAAGGAAGACAATTCTCTGATGGGATAATTGATTTCTACTTTCAGCGGTCCAATTCCAGAGGTAAAACATCCGTACGAACCTTAAGTTTTAAAACACTGCCGGTCAGGCCCCCCGCAGCTCGATGTTGGCTTGTTGGTCTAGGGGTATGATTCTCGCCGGTGCGAGAGGTCCCGGGTTCAAATCCCGGACAAGCCCGTCTTACTTTCTTCGTTTGCGATTCATATCTGAGAGTGTTTCAGTTACGTTTTAGAGATAGTTTCCAATGCTAACCATTCCACGTACCGTTCCAGTCTACTTGATGATTAGGCAGAGCAATGGAACGAGATACAGCAACTGATCAATGTTCATCCCGCTGCCGTCGGCGTTCCTTTCACCAGTACGTGCCAATATCTGCACTGCTTCTTACAGAAATAGGCTTGCATGTCGGTAGAAAAGAGAACTTGCTGACACTAAACACCCTAAAATACCTGACCAACACAACCATTAAGCCATTTAAGACATGGAAACGAACTGATATATATCTATTGTTGTTGTTTTCTTCTTCTTGCCGCTCCTTCAGCTGCTTCCGCACTTTCAGCAATTAGGGAACAGCTGGTGATCATTTCTTGAAAGAAGTAAAGCTTTTCGTATGCGGCCAGGAAAGGAAGCAGTAAAGAATTTCCATTTAGAACTGAATTTTTGTCAGGTGTAAATAAAACAAATTCACTTTTCAACTGAAGGATTGAGAGAATGCAGCCTTCCGGGCATTTGCTTTAAAGCTTCGGTTAAGACGAAAGGAATTCTAACGCCGTTTCAGAAGAGTACCCCTTCAGATTTGGGCTGGAAATAAACCTCAATGAGTTTCAAGGATCCGCTAAGATTTATTTCATGCGTTAGTCTGAAATGTTTCTTTGCGCTTAATTTCGCAACTCTGCCAGCATTTGGAATGTGGAATTGATTTTCTGCAGTTTTCAGAACATTTAATTGTCACGTATGTCAGAAACAAAAGAATCCAAAGTTCCTTGCGCCTCTGAGAAGCCCTTGATTTCTTTAGAAGTGCATTCCTTCGAAAATTTTGCTTAGAAACACACAATGCAAATCTTGCGGCAATAGCAGCCAAACTGCCTAGGAGAATGCCAAAAAAGCGCTCAGCCGGCTTGTTGGTCTAGGGGTATGATTCTCGCTTTGGGTGCGAGAGGTCCCGGGTTCAAATCCCGGACAAGCCCGTCTTACTTGCTTCGTTTGCGATTCATATCTGAGAGTGTTTAAGTTACGTTTTAGAGATAGTTTCCAATGATAACCATTCCACGTATCGTTCCAGTCTACTTGATGATTAGGCAAAGCAATGGAACGAGATACAGCAACTGATAAATGTTCATCCCGTTGCCGTCAGCGTTTCTTTCACCAGTACGTGTCAATATCTGCACTGCTTCTTACAGAAATATTTTGGCTTGCATGTCGGTAGAAAAGAGAACTTGCTGACCCTAAACACCCTAAAATACCTGACCAACACAACCATTAAGCCATTTAAGACATGGAAACGAACTGATATATACCTGTTGTTGTTGTTTGCTTCTTCTTCTGGCGCTCCGTCAGCTGCTTCCGCACTTTCAGCAATGAGGAAACAGCTGGTGATCATTTCTTGAAAGAAGTAAAGCTTTTCGTATGCGGCCAGGAAAGGAAGCAGTAAAGAATTTCCATTTGGAACTGAATTTTTGTCAGGTGTAAATAAAACAAATTCACTTTTCAACTGAAGGATTGAGAGAATGCAGCCTTCCGGGTTTTTGCCTTAAAGCTTCGGTTAAGACGAAAGGAATTCTAACGCCGTTTCAGAAGAGTACCCCTTCAGATTTGGGCTGGAAATAAACCTCAATGAGTTTCAAGGATCCGCTAAGATTTATTTCATGCGTTAGTCTGAAATGTTTCTTTGCGCTTAATTTCGCAACTCTGCCAGCATTTGGAATGTGGAATTGATTTTCTGCAGTTTTCAGAACATTTAATTGTCACGTATGTCAGAAACAAAAGAATCCAAAGTTCCTTGCGCCTCTGAGAAGCCCTTGATTTCTTTAGAAGTTCATTCCTTCGAGAAATTTTGCTTTGAAACACACAATGCAAATCTTGCGGCAATAGCAGCCATACTGCCTAGGAGAATGCCAAGAAGGCGCGCGCTCAGCCGGCTTGTTGGTCTAGGGGTATGATTCTCGCTTTGGGTGCGAGAGGTCCCGGGTTCAAATCCCGGACAAGCCCCCGTCTTTGCTTGATCCTTTGCAGTTTGCCTCTTCCGGAAATGGTGGGAATCCCCCCATGAAGCTTCTGAATGGCTTAAGAAAGACGTTGCTCCCACGCCTCGCTTACCAGATGCAGCTGAGAAGAAAACGCACCCGTTCAAAAGCGACAACCTTAAAGGAGCTCCTCTTCCCATTGCTGCCTTTCCTGGTAGGGTTCTTCCTAAAGAACCGCTTTTCCTTGGTGAAACGGCACAAAACGATTCCTTACCTGGAATGATTGAAAATAGCTTCATCTGTTCTTCTTGCCGCTGCTGCCTAGAACTTGAAGGAAAACTTTGGCGATTTTTGCTGAAAGCAGTGTAAAGCTTCACACAAAGGAAGACAATTCTCTGATGGGATAATTGATTTCTACTTTCAGCGGTCCAATTCCAGAGGTAAAACATCCGTACGAACCTTAAGTTTTAAAACACTGCCGGTCAGGCCCCCCGCAGCTCGATGTTGGCTTGTTGGTCTAGGGGTATGATTCTCGCCGGTGCGAGAGGTCCCGGGTTCAAATCCCGGACAAGCCCGTCTTACTTTCTTCGTTTGCGATTCATATCTGAGAGTGTTTCAGTTACGTTTTAGAGATAGTTTCCAATGCTAACCATTCCACGTACCGTTCCAGTCTACTTGATGATTAGGCAGAGCAATGGAACGAGATACAGCAACTGATCAATGTTCATCCCGCTGCCGTCGGCGTTCCTTTCACCAGTACGTGCCAATATCTGCACTGCTTCTTACAGAAATATTTTGGCTTGCATGTCGGTAGAAAAGAGAACTTGCTTGACACTAAACACCCTAAAACCCTAAAATACCTGACCAACACAACCATTAAGCCATTTAAGACATGGAAACGAACTGATATATATCTATTGTTGTTGTTTTCTTCTTCTTGCCGCTCCTTCAGCTGCTTCCGCACTTTCAGCAATTAGGGAACAGCTGGTGATCATTTCTTGAAAGAAGTAAAGCTTTTCGTATGCGGCCAGGAAAGGAAGCAGTAAAGAATTTCCATTTAGAACTGAATTTTTGTCAGGTGTAAATAAAACAAATTCACTTTTCAACTGAAGGATTGAGAGAATGCAGCCTTCCGGGCATTTGCTTTAAAGCTTCGGTTAAGACGAAAGGAATTCTAACGCCGTTTCAGAAGAGTACCCCTTCAGATTTGGGCTGGAAATAAACCTCAATGAGTTTCAAGGATCCGCTAAGATTTATTTCATGCGTTAGTCTGAAATGTTTCTTGCGCTTAATTTCGCAACTCTGCCAGCATTTGGAATGTGGAATTGATTTTCTGCAGTTTTCAGAACATTTAATTGTCACGTATGTCAGAAACAAAAGAATCCAAAGTTCCTTGCGCCTCTGAGAAGCCCTTGATTTCTTTAGAAGTGCATTCCTTCGAAAATTTTGCTTAGAAACACACAATGCAAATCTTGCGGCAATAGCAGCCAAACTGCCTAGGAGAATGCCAAAAGAGCGCGCTCAGCCGGCTTGTTGGTCTAGGGGTATGATTCTCGCTTTGGGTGCGAGAGGTCCCGGGTTCAAATCCCGGACAAGCCCGTCTTACTTGCTTCGTTTGCGATTCATATCTGAGAGTGTTTAAGTTACGTTTTAGAGATAGTTTCCAATGATAACCATTCCACGTATCGTTCCAGTCTACTTGATGATTAGGCAAAGCAATGGAACGAGATACAGCAACTGATAAATGTTCATCCCGTTGCCGTCAGCGTTTCTTTCACCAGTACGTGTCAATATCTGCACTGCTTCTTACAGAAATATTTTGGCTTGCATGTCGGTAGAAAAGAGAACTTGCTGACCCTAAACACCCTAAAATACCTGACCAACACAACCATTAAGCCATTTAAGACATGGAAACGAACTGATATATACCTGTTGTTGTTGTTTGCTTCTTCTGGCGCTCCGTCAGCTGCTTCCGACTTTCAGCAATGAGGAAACAGCTGGTGATCATTTCTTGAAAGAAGTAAAGCTTTTCGTATGCGGCCAGGAAAGGAAGCAGTAAAGAATTTCCATTTGGAACTGAATTTTTGTCAGGTGTAAATAAAACAAATTCACTTTTCAACTGAAGGATTGAGAGAATGCAGCCTTCCGGGTTTTTGCCTTAAAGCTTCGGTTAAGACGAAAGGAATTCTAACGCCGTTTCAGAAGAGTACCCCTTCAGATTTGGGCTGGAAATAAACCTCAATGAGTTTCAAGGATCCGCTAAGATTTATTTCATGCGTTAGTCTGAAATGTTTCTTTGCGCTTAATTTCGCAACTCTGCCAGCATTTGGAATGTGGAATTGATTTTCTGCAGTTTTCAGAACATTTAATTGTCACGTATGTCAGAAACAAAAGAATCCAAAGTTCCTTGCGCCTCTGAGAAGCCCTTGATTTCTTTAGAAGTTCATTCCTTCGAGAAATTTTGCTTTGAAACACACAATGCAAATCTTGCGGCAATAGCAGCCATACTGCCTAGGAGAATGCCAAGAAGGGGTATGATTCTCGCTTTGGGTGCGAGAGGTCCCGGGTCTCCCGGACAGCCGGCTTGTTGGTCTAGGGTATGATTCTCGCTTACGGGGGTGCGAGAGGTCCCGGTTCAAATCCCGGACAAGCGAGAGGTCCCGGGTTCAAATCCCGGACAAGCCCGTCTTTGCTTGATCCTTTGCAGTTTGCCTCTTCCGGAAATGGTGGGAATCCCCCCATGAAGCTTCTGAATGGCTTAAGAAAGACGTTGCTCCCGCCTCGCTTACCAGATGCAGCTGAGAAGAAAACGCACCCGTTCAAAAGCGACAACCTTAAAGGAGCTCCTCTTCCCATTGCTGCCTTTCCTGGTAGGGTTCTTCCTAAAGAACCGCTTTTCCTTGGTGAAACGGCACAAAACGATTCCTTACCTGGAATGATTGAAAATAGCTTCATCTGTTCTTCTTGCCGCTGCTGCCTAGAACTTGAAGGAAAACTTTGGCGATTTTGCTGAAAGCAGTGTAAAGCTTCACACAAAGGAAGACAATTCTCTGATGGGATAATTGATTTCTACTTTCAGCGGTCCAATTCCAGAGGTAAAACATCCGTACGAACCTTAAGTTTTAAAACACTGCCGGTCAGGCCCCCCGCAGCTCGATGTTGGCTTGTTGGTCTAGGGGTATGATTCTCGCTTCGTGTGCGAGAGGTCCCGGGTTCAAATCCCGGACAAGCCCGTCTTACTTTCTTCGTTTGCGATTCATATCTGAGAGTGTTTCAGTTACGTTTTAGAGATAGTTTCCAATGCTAACCATTCCACGCACGCCGTTCCAGTCTACTTGATGATTAGGCAGAGCAATGGAACGAGATACAGCAACTGATCAATGTTCATCCCGCTGCCGTCGGCGTTCCTTTCACCAGTACGTGCCAATATCTGCACTGCTTCTTACAGAAATATTTTGGCTTGCATGTCGGTAGAAAAGAGAACTTGCTGACACTAAACACCCTAAAATACCTGACCAACACAACCATTAAGCCATTTAAGACATGGAAACGAACTGATATATATCTATTGTTGTTGTTTTCTTCTTCTTGCCGCTCCTTCAGCTGCTTCCGCACTTTCAGCAATTAGGGAACAGCTGGTGATCATTTCTTGAAAGAAGTAAAGCTTTTCGTATGCGGCCAGGAAAGGAAGCAGTAAAGAATTTCCATTTAGAACTGAATTTTTGTCAGGTGTAAATAAAACAAATTCACTTTTCAACTGAAGGATTGAGAGAATGCAGCCTTCCGGGCATTTGCTTTAAAGCTTCGGTTAAGACGAAAGGAATTCTAACGCCGTTTCAGAAGAGTACCCCTTCAGATTTGGGCTGGAAATAAACCTCAATGAGTTTCAAGGATCCGCTAAGATTTATTTCATGCGTTAGTCTGAAATGTTTCTTTGCGCTTAATTTCGCAACTCTGCCAGCATTTGGAATGTGGAATTGATTTTCTGCAGTTTTCAGAACATTTAATTGTCACGTATGTCAGAAACAAAAAGAATCCAAAGTTCCTTGCGCCTCTGAGAAGCCCTTGATTTCTTTAGAAGTGCATTCCTTCGAAAATTTTGCTTAGAAACACACAATGCAAATCTTGCGGCAATAGCAGCCAAACTGCCTAGGAGAATGCCAAAAGCGCGCTCAGCCGGCTTGTTGGTCTAGGGGTATGATTCTCGCTTTGGGTGCGAGAGGTCCTGGGTTCAAATCCCGGACAAGCCCGTCTTACTTGCTTCGTTTGCGATTCATATCTGAGAGTGTTTAAGTTACGTTTTAGAGATAGTTTCCAATGATAACCATTCCACGTATCGTTCCAGTCTACTTGATGATTAGGCAAAGCAATGGAACGAGATACAGCAACTGATAAATGTTCATCCCGTTGCCGTCAGCGTTTCTTTCACCAGTACGTGTCAATATCTGCACTGCTTCTTACAGAAATATTTTGGCTTGCATGTCGGTAGAAAAGAGAACTTGCTGACCCTAAACACCCTAAAATACCTGACCAACACAACCATTAAGCCATTTAAGACATGGAAACGAACTGATATATACCTGTTGTTGTTGTTTGCTTCTTCTGGCGCTCCGTCAGCTGCTTCCGCACTTTCAGCAATGAGGAAACAGCTGGTGATCATTTCTTGAAAGAAGTAAAGCTTTTCGTATGCGGCCAGGAAAGGAAGCAGTAAAGAATTTCCATTTGGAACTGAATTTTTGTCAGGTGTAAATAAAACAAATTCACTTTTCAACTGAAGGATTGAGAGAATGCAGCCTTCCGGTCATTTGCCTTAAAGCTTCGGTTAAGACGAAAGGAATTCTAACGCCGTTTCAGAAGAGTACCCCTTCAGATTTGGGCTGGAAATAAACCTCAATGAGTTTCAAGGATCCGCTAAGATTTATTTCATGCGTTAGTCTGAAATGTTTCTTTGCGCTTAATTTCGCAACTCTGCCAGCATTTGGAATGTGGAATTGATTTTCTGCAGTTTTCAGAACATTTAATTGTCACGTATGTCAGAAACAAAAGAATCCAAAGTTCCTTGCGCCTCTGAGAAGCCCTTGATTTCTTTAGAAGTGCATTCCTTCGAGAAATTTTGCTTTGAAACACACAATGCAAATCTTGCGGCAATAGCAGCCATACTGCCTAGGAGAATGCCAAAAAGCGCGCAGCCGGCTTGTTGGTCTAGGGTATGATTCTCGCGGTTTCCCGGGTGCGAGAGGTCCCGGTTCAAATCCCGGACAAGCCCGTCTTACTTAGGGTTCTTCGCTTTTCCTTTGCGATTCATATCTGAGAGTGTTTAAGTTACGTTTTAGAGATAGTTTCCAATGATAACCATTCCAGAGGTAAAACGTATCGTTCCAGTCTACTTGATGATTAGGCAAAGCAATGGAACGAGATACAGCAACTGATAAATGTTCATCCCGTTGCTTGATGTAGGCAGCGTTTCTTTCACCAGTCACGTGTCAATATCTGCACTGCTTCTTACAGAAATATTTTGGCTTGCATGTCGGTAGAAAAGAGAACTTGCTGACACTAAACACCCTAAAATACCTGACCAACACAACCATTAAGCCATTTAAGACATGGAAACGAACTGATATATACCTGTTGTTGTTGTTTGCTTCTTCTTGCCGCTCCTTCAGCTGCTTCCGCACTTTCAGCAATGAGGAAACAGCTGGTGATCATTTCTTGAAAGAAGTAAAGCTTTTCGTATGCGGCCAGGAAAGGAAGCAGTAAAGAATTTCCATTTGGAACTGAATTTTTGTCAGGTGTAAATAAAACAAATTCACTTTTCAACTGAAGGATTGAGAGAATGCAGCCTTCCGGGTTTTTGCCTTAAAGCTTCGGTTAAGACGAAAGGAATTCTAACGCCGTTTCAGAAGAGTACCCCTTCAGATTTGGGCTGGAAATAAACCTCAATGAGTTTCAAGGATCCGCTAAGATTTATTTCATGCGTTAGTCTGAAATGTTTCTTTGCGCTTAATTTCGCAACTCTGCCAGCATTTGGAATGTGGAATTGATTTTCTGCAGTTTTCAGAACATTTAATTGTCACGTATGTCAGAAACAAAAAGAATCCAAAGTTCCTTGCGCCTCTGAGAAGCCCTTGATTTCTTTAGAAGTACATTCCTTCGAGAAATTTTGCTTTGAAACACACAATGCAAATCTTGCGGCAATAGCAGCCATACTGCCTAGGAGAATGCCAAGAAGCGCTCAGCCGCTTGTTGGTCTAGGGGTATGATTCTCGCTGCGAGAGGTCCCGGGTTCAAATCCCGGACAAGCCCTCCTTCATTTACCCACGTTAACTCTTGTCCTAGTGCTTCAACTCGGTTGCGTTCTTTGCATTACCGGGCAAAGTCTGAGCGACATGCAAAACGGTTGTCGACCTATAATAGTTTGCCTCTGTTTTTGCTTCCACTACCCAAATTGGCCTTAACCCAACGGGAATCATTGCGCCACTCAACACGCAGATTGTAGGCAACCGTTGTCTTCAAGTGTATCCTGTAAAGCCATGAAAAATGAACTCTTGAAATGGGTGATGAGAATTAAAATTCCAAACCCTAAGTGGGACATTAAAAGTGTTCCACATGTGCTGGCTTGTTGGTCTAGGGGTATGATTCTCGCTTAGGGTGCGAGAGGTCCCGGGTTCAAATCCCGGACAAGCCCGTCTTTGCTTGATCCTTTGCAGTTTGCCTCTTCCGGAAATGGTGGGAATCCCCCCATGAAGCTTCTGAATGGCTTAAGAAAGACGTTGCTCCCACGTCTCGCTTACCAGATGCAGCTGAGAAGAAAACGCACCCGTTCAAAAGCGACAACCTTAAAGGAGCTCCTCTTCCCATTGCTGCCTTTCCTGGTAGGGTTCTTCCTAAAGAACCGCTTTTCCTTGGTGAAACGGCACAAAACGATTCCTTACCTGGAATGATTGAAAATAGCTTCATCTGTTCTTCTTGCCGCTGCTGCCTAGAACTTGAAGGAAAACTTTGGCGATTTTTGCTGAAAGCAGTGTAAAGCTTCACACAAAGGAAGACAATTCTCTGATGGGATAATTGATTTCTACTTTCAGCGGTCCAATTCCAGAGGTAAAACATCCGTACGAACCTTAAGTTTTAAAACACTGCCGGTCAGGCCCCCCGCAGCTCGATGTTGGCTTGTTGGTCTAGGGGTATGATTCTCGCTTCGGGTGCGAGAGGTCCCGGGTTCAAATCCCGGACAAGCCCGTCTTACTTTCTTCGTTTGCGATTCATATCTGAGAGTGTTTCAGTTACGTTTTAGAGATAGTTTCCAATGCTAACCATTCCACGTACCGTTCCAGTCTACTTGATGATTAGGCAGAGCAATGGAACGAGATACAGCAACTGATCAATGTTCATCCCGCTGCCGTCGGCGTTCCTTTCACCAGTACGTGCCAATATCTGCACTGCTTCTTACAGAAATATTTTGGCTTGCATGTCGGTAGAAAAGAGAACTTGCTGACACTAAACACCCTAAAATACCTGACCAACACAACCATTAAGCCATTTAAGACATGGAAACGAACTGATATATATCTATTGTTGTTGTTTTCTTCTTCTTGCCGCTCCTTCAGCTGCTTCCGCACTTTCAGCAATTAGGGAACAGCTGGTGATCATTTCTTGAAAGAAGTAAAGCTTTTCGTATGCGGCCAGGAAAGGAAGCAGTAAAGAATTTCCATTTAGAACTGAATTTTTGTCAGGTGTAAATAAAACAAATTCACTTTTCAACTGAAGGATTGAGAGAATGCAGCCTTCCGGGCATTTGCTTTAAAGCTTCGGTTAAGACGAAAGGAATTCTAACGCCGTTTCAGAAGAGTACC
This sequence comes from Polypterus senegalus, assembly GCF_016835505.1. Classification (NCBI taxonomy): domain Eukaryota; kingdom Metazoa; phylum Chordata; class Cladistia; order Polypteriformes; family Polypteridae; genus Polypterus; species Polypterus senegalus. The sequence continues at coordinate 49,536 of NW_024385597.1, forward strand.
CCTTCAGATTTGGGCTGGAAATAAACCTCAATGAGTTTCAAGGATCCGCTAAGATTTATTTCATGCGTTAGTCTGAAATGTTTCTTTGCGCTTAATTTCGCAACTCTGCCAGCATTTGGAATGTGGAATTGATTTTCTGCAGTTTTCAGAACATTTAATTGTCACGTATGTCAGAAACACAAAAGAATCCAAAGTTCCTTGCGCCTCTGAGAAGCCCTTGATTTCTTTAGAAGTGCATTCCTTCGAGAAATTTTGCTTTGAAACACACAATGCAAATCTTGCGGCAATAGCAGCCATACTGCCTAGGAGAATGCCAAAAGCGCGCTGCAGCCGGCTTGTTGGTCTAGGGGTATGATTCTCGCTTTGGGTGCGAGAGGTCCCGGTTCAAATCCCGGACAAGCCCGTCTTACTTGCTTCTCGCCGGTTTGCGATTCATATCTGAGAGTGTTTAAGTTACGTTTTAGAGATAGTTTCCAATGCTAACCATTCCACGTATCGTTCCAGTCTACTTGATGATTAGGCAAAGCAATGGAACGAGATACAGCAACTGATAAATGTTCATCCCGCTGCCGTCGGCGCTTCTTTCACCAGTACGTGTCAATATCTGCACTGCTTCTTACAGAAATATTTTGGCTTGCATGTCGGTAGAAAAGAGAACTTGCTGACCCTAAACACCCTAAAATACCTGACCAACACAACCATTAAGCCATTTAAGACATGGAAACGAACTGATATATACCTGTTGTTGTTGTTTGCTTCTTCTGGCGCTCCGTCAGCTGCTTCCGCACTTTCAGCAATGAGGAAACAGCTGGTGATCATTTCTTGAAAGAAGTAAAGCTTTTCGTATGCGGCCAGGAAAGGAAGCAGTAAAGAATTTCCATTTGGAACTGAATTTTTGTCAGGTGTAAATAAAACAAATTCACTTTTCAACTGAAGGATTGAGAGAATGCAGCCTTCGGGCCTTTTTTTGCCTTAAAGCTTCGGTTAAGACGAAAGGAATTCTAACGCCGTTTCAGAAGAGTACCCCTTCAGATTTGGGCTGGAAATAAACCTCAATGAGTTTCAAGGATCCGCTAAGATTTATTTCATGCGTTAGTCTGAAATGTTTCTTTGCGCTTAATTTCGCAACTCTGCCAGCATTTGGAATGTGGAATTGATTTTCTGCAGTTTTCAGAACATTTAATTGTCACGTATGTCAGAAACAAAAGAATCCAAAGTTCCTTGCGCCTCTGAGAAGCCCTTGATTTCTTTAGAAGTACATTCCTTCGAGAAATTTTGCTTTGAAACACACAATGCAAATCTTGCGGCAATAGCAGCCATACTGCCTAGGAGAATGCCAAGAAGCGCGCTCAGCCGGCTTGTTGGTCTAGGGGTATGATTCTCGCTTTGGGTGCGAGAGGTCCCGGGTTCAAAATCCCGGACAAGCCCCATTAAAAGTGTTCCACATGTGCTGGCTTGTTGGTCTAGGGGTATGATTCTCGCTTAGGGTGCGAGAGGTCCCGGGTTCAAATCCCGGACAAGCCCGTCTTTGCTTGATCCTTTGCAGTTTGCCTCTTCCGGAAATGGTGGGAATCCCCCCATGAAGCTTCTGAATGGCTTAAGAAAGACGTTGCTCCCACGTCTCGCTTACCAGATGCAGCTGAGAAGAAAACGCACCCGTTCAAAAGCGACAACCTTAAAGGAGCTCCTCTTCCCATTGCTGCCTTTCCTGGTAGGGTTCTTCCTAAAGAACCGCTTTTCCTTGGTGAAACGGCACAAAACGATTCCTTACCTGGAATGATTGAAAATAGCTTCATCTGTTCTTCTTGCCGCTGCTGCCTAGAACTTGAAGGAAAACTTTGGCGATTTTGCTGAAAGCAGTGTAAAGCTTCACACAAAGGAAGACAATTCTCTGATGGGATAATTGATTTCTACTTTCAGCGGTCCAATTCCAGAGGTAAAACATCCCACGAACCTTAAGTTTTAAAACACTGCCGGTCAGGCCCCCCGCAGCTCGATGTTGGCTTGTTGGTCTAGGGTATGATTCTCGCTTCGGGTGCGAGAGGTCCCGGGTTCAAATCCCGGACAAGCCCGTCTTACTTTCTTCGTTTGCGATTCATATCTGAGAGTGTTTCAGTTACGTTTTAGAGATAGTTTCCAATGCTAACCATTCCACGTATCGTTCCAGTCTACTTGATGATTAGGCAGAGCAATGGAACGAGATACAGCAACTGATCAATGTTCATCCCGCTGCCGTCGGCGTTCCTTTCACCAGTACGTGTCAATATCTGCACTGCTTCTTACAGAAATATTTTGGCTTGCATGTCGGTAGAAAAGAGAACTTGCTGACACTAAACACCCTAAAATACCTGACCAACACAACCATTAAGCCATTTAAGACATGGAAACGAACTGATATATATCTATTGTTGTTGTTTGCTTCTTCTGGCCGCTCCGTCAGCTGCTTCCGCACTTTCAGCAATTAGGGAACAGCTGGTGATCATTTCTTGAAAGAAGTAAAGCTTTTCGTATGCGGCCAGGAAAGGAAGCAGTAAAGAATTTCCATTTAGAACTGAATTTTTGTCAGGTGTAAATAAAACAAATTCACTTTTCAACTGAAGGATTGAGAGAATGCAGCCTTCCGGGTTTTTGCCTTAAAGCTTCGGTTAAGACGAAAGGAATTCTAACGCCGTTTCAGAAGAGTACCCCTTCAGATTTGGGCTGGAAATAAACCTCAATGAGTTTCAAGGATCCGCTAAGATTTATTTCATGCGTTAGTCTGAAATGTTTCGCTTAATTTCGCAACTCTGCCAGCATTTGGAATGTGGAATTGATTTTCTGCAGTTTTCAGAACATTTAATTGTCACGTATGTCAGAAACAAAAGAATCCAAAGTTCCTTGCGCCTCTGAGAAGCCCTTGATTTCTTTAGAAGTGCATTCCTTCGAGAAATTTTGCTTTGAAACACACAATGCAAATCTTGCGGCAATAGCAGCCATACTGCCTAGGAGAATGCCAACGGCACAAAACGATTCCTTACCTGGAATGATTGAAAATAGCTTCATCTGTTCTTCTTGCCGCTGCTGCCTAGAACAGCGATTTTGCTGAAAGCAGTGTAAAGCTTGTTGGTCTAGGGGTATGATTCTCGCTTCGATGTTGGTGCGTAGAGGTCCCGGTTCAAATCCCGGACAAGCCCGTCTTACTTTCTTCGTTTGCGATTCATATCTGAGAGTGTTTAAGTTACGTTTTAGAGATAGTTTCCAATGCTAACCATTCCACGTATCGTTCCAGTCTACTTGATGATTAGGCAAAGCAATGGAACGAGATACAGCAACTGATCAATGTTCATCCCGCTGCCGTCGGCGTTCCTTTCACCAGTACGTGCCAATATCTGCACTGCTTCTTACAGAAATATTTTGGCTTGCATGTCGGTAGAAAAGAGAACTTGCTGACACTAAACACCCTAAAATACCTGACCAACACAACCATTAAGCCATTTAAGACATGGAAACGAACTGATATATATCTATTGTTGTTGTTTGCTTCTTCTGGCGCCTTCAGCTGCTTCCGCACTTTCAGCAATTAGGAACAGCTGGTGATCATTTCTTGAAAGAAGTAAAGCTTTTCGTATGCGGCCAGGAAAGGAAGCAGTAAAGAATTTCCATTTAGAACTGAATTTTTGTCAGGTGTAAATAAAACAAATTCACTTTTCAACTGAAGGATTGAGAGAATGCAGCCTTCCGGCATTTGCTTTAAAGCTTCGGTTAAGACGAAAGGAATTCTAACGCCGTTTCAGAAGAGTACCCCTTCAGATTTGGGCTGGAAATAAACCTCAATGAGTTTCAAGGATCCGCTAAGATTTATTTCATGCGTTAGTCTGAAATGTTTCTTTGCGCTTAATTTCGCAACTCTGCCAGCATTTGGAATGTGGAATTGATTTTCTGCAGTTTTCAGAACATTTAATTGTCACGTATGTCAGAAACAAAAGAATCCAAAGTTCCTTGCGCCTCTGAGAAGCCCTTGATTTCTTTAGAAGTGCATTCCTTCGAAAATTTTGCTTTGAAAAACACAATGCAAATCTTGCGGCAATAGCAGCCAAACTGCCTAGGAGAATGCCAAAAAAGCGCGCTCAGCCGGCTTGTTGGTCTAGGGGTATGATTCTCGCTTGGGTGCGAGAGGTCCCGGTTCAAATCCCGGACAAGCCCGTCTTACTTGCTTCGTTTGCGATTCATATCTGAGAGAGTGTTTAAGTTACGTTTTAGAGATAGTTTCCAATGATAACCATTCCACGTATCGTTCCAGTCTACTTGATGATTAGGCAAAGCAATGGAACGAGATACAGCAACTGATAAATGTTCATCCCGTTGCCGTCAGCGTTTCTTTCACCAGTACGTGTCAATATCTGCACTGCTTCTTACAGAAATATTTTGGCTTGCATGTCGGTAGAAAAGAGAACTTGCTGACCCTAAACACCCTAAAATACCTGACCAACACAACCATTAAGCCATTTAAGACATGGAAACGAACTGATATATACCTGTTGTTGTTGTTTGCTTCTTCTGGCGCTCCGTCAGCTGCTTCCGCACTTTCAGCAATGAGGAAACAGCTGGTGATCATTTCTTGAAAGAAGTAAAGCTTTTCGTATGCGGCCAGGAAAGGAAGCAGTAAAGAATTTCCATTTGGAACTGAATTTTTGTCAGGTGTAAATAAAACAAATTCACTTTTCAACTGAAGGATTGAGAGAATGCAGCCTTCCGGGTTTTTGCCTTAAAGCTTCGGTTAAGACGAAAGGAATTCTAACGCCGTTTCAGAAGAGTACCCCTTCAGATTTGGGCTGGAAATAAACCTCAATGAGTTTCAAGGATCCGCTAAGATTTATTTCATGCGTTAGTCTGAAATGTTTCTTTGCGCTTAATTTCGCAACTCTGCCAGCATTTGGAATGTGGAATTGATTTTCTGCAGTTTTCAGAACATTTAATTGTCACGTATGTCAGAAACAAAAGAATCCAAAGTTCCTTGCGCCTCTGAGAAGCCCTTGATTTCTTTAGAAGTACATTCCTTCGAGAAATTTTGCTTTGAAACACACAATGCAAATCTTGCGGCAATAGCAGCCATACTGCCTAGGAGAATGCCAAGAAGGCGCCGCTCAGCCGGCTTGTTGGTCTAGGGGTATGATTCTCGCTTTGGGTGCGAGAGGTCCCGGGTTCAAATCCCGGACAAGCCCAGCCCGTCTTTGCTTGATCCTTTGCAGTTTGCCTCTTCCGGAAATGGTGGGAATCCCCCCATGAAGCTTCTGAATGGCTTAAGAAAGACGTTGTTCCCCGCCTCGCTTACCAGATGCAGCTGAGAAGAAAACGCACCCGTTCAAAAGCGACAACCTTAAAGGAGCTCCTCTTCCCATTGCTGCCTTTCCTGGTAGGGTTCTTCCTAAAGAACCGCTTTTCCTTGGTGAAACGGCACAAAACGATTCCTTACCTGGAATGATTGAAAATAGCTTCATCTGTTCTTCTTGCCGCTGCTGCCTAGAACTTGAAGGAAAACTTTGGCGATTTTTGCTGAAAGCAGTGTAAAGCTTCACACAAAGGAAGACAATTCTCTGATGGGATAATTGATTTCTACTTTCAGCGGTCCAATTCCAGAGGTAAAACATCCGTACGAACCTTAAGTTTTAAAACACTGCCGGTCAGGCCCCGCAGCTCGATGTTGGCTTGTTGGTCTAGGGGTATGATTCTCGCCGGTGCGAGAGGTCCCGGTTCAAATCCCGGACAAGCCCGTCTTACTTTCTTCGTTTGCGATTCATATCTGAGAGTGTTTCAGTTACGTTTTAGAGATAGTTTCCAATGCTAACCATTCCACGTACCGTTCCAGTCTACTTGATGATTAGGCAGAGCAATGGAACGAGATACAGCAACTGATCAATGTTCATCCCGCTGCCGTCGGCGTTCCTTTCACCAGTACGTGCCAATATCTGCACTGCTTCTTACAGAAATATTTTGGCTTGCATGTCGGTAGAAAAGAGAACTTGCTGACACTAAACACCCTAAAATACCTGACCAACACAACCATTAAGCCATTTAAGACATGGAAACGAACTGATATATATCTATTGTTGTTGTTTTCTTCTTCTTGCCGCTCCTTCAGCTGCTTCCGCACTTTCAGCAATTAGGGAACAGCTGGTGATCATTTCTTGAAAGAAGTAAAGCTTTTCGTATGCGGCCAGGAAAGGAAGCAGTAAAGAATTTCCATTTAGAACTGAATTTTTGTCAGGTGTAAATAAAACAAATTCACTTTTCAACTGAAGGATTGAGAGAATGCAGCCTTCCGGGCATTTGCTTTAAAGCTTCGGTTAAGACGAAAGGAATTCTAACGCCGTTTCAGAAGAGTACCCCTTCAGATTTGGGCTGGAAATAAACCTCAATGAGTTTCAAGGATCCGCTAAGATTTATTTCATGCGTTAGTCTGAAATGTTTCTTTGCGCTGAATTTCGCAACTCTGCCAGCATTTGGAATGTGGAATTGATTTTCTGCAGTTTTCAGAACATTTAATTGTCACGTATGTCAGAAACAAAAGAATCCAAAGTTCCTTGCGCCTCTGAGAAGCCCTTGATTTCTTTAGAAGTGCATTCCTTCGAAAATTTTGCTTAGAAACACACAATGCAAATCTTGCGGCAATAGCAGCCAAACTGCCTAGGAGAATGCCAAAAAAGGCGCGCTCAGCCGGCTTGTTGGTCTAGGGGTATGATTCTCGCTTTGGGTGCGAGAGGTCCCGGGTTCAAATCCCGGACAAGCCCGTCTTACTTGCTTCGTTTGCGATTCATATCTGAGAGTGTTTAAGTTACGTTTTAGAGATAGTTTCCAATGATAACCATTCCACGTATCGTTCCAGTCTACTTGATGATTAGGCAAAGCAATGGAACGAGATACAGCAACTGATAAATGTTCATCCCGTTGCCGTCAGCGTTTCTTTCACCAGTACGTGTCAATATCTGCACTGCTTCTTACAGAAATATTTTGGCTTGCATGTCGGTAGAAAAGAGAACTTGCTGACCCTAAACACCCTAAAATACCTGACCAACACAACCATTAAGCCATTTAAGACATGGAAACGAACTGATATATACCTGTTGTTGTTGTTTGCTTCTTCTGGCGCTCCGTCAGCTGCTTCCGCACTTTCAGCAATGAGGAAACAGCTGGTGATCATTTCTTGAAAGAAGTAAAGCTTTTCGTATGCGGCCAGGAAAGGAAGCAGTAAAGAATTTCCATTTGGAACTGAATTTTTGTCAGGTGTAAATAAAACAAATTCACTTTTCAACTGAAGGATTGAGAGAATGCAGCCTTCGGGTTTTGCCTTAAAGCTTCGGTTAAGACGAAAGGAATTCTAACGCCGTTTCAGAAGAGTACCCCTTCAGATTTGGGCTGGAAATAAACCTCAATGAGTTTCAAGGATCCGCTAAGATTTATTTCATGCGTTAGTCTGAAATGTTTCTTTGCGCTTAATTTCGCAACTCTGCCAGCATTTGGAATGTGGAATTGATTTTCTGCAGTTTTCAGAACATTTAATTGTCACGTATGTCAGAAACAAAAGAATCCAAAGTTCCTTGCGCCTCTGAGAAGCCCTTGATTTCTTTAGAAGTACATTCCTTCGAGAAATTTTGCTTTGAAACACACAATGCAAATCTTGCGGCAATAGCAGCCATACTGCCTAGGAGAATGCCAAGAAGGCGCGCGCTCAGCCGGCTTGTTGGTCTAGGGGTATGATTCTCGCTTTGGGTGCGAGAGGTCCCGGGTTCAAATCCCGGACAAGCCCTTGAAATGGGTGATGAGAATTAAAATTCCAAACCCTAAGTGGGACATTAAAAGTGTTCCACATGTGCTGGCTTGTTGGTCTAGGGGTATGATTCTCGCTTAGGGTGCGAGAGGTCCCGGGTTCAAATCCCGGACAAGCCCGTCTTTGCTTGATCCTTTGCAGTTTGCCTCTTCCGGAAATGGTGGGAATCCCCCCATGAAGCTTCTGAATGGCTTAAGAAAGACGCAACGTCTCGCTTACCAGATGCAGCTGAGAAGAAAACGCACCCGTTCAAAAGCGACAACCTTAAAGGAGCTCCTCTTCCCATTGCTGCCTTTCCTGGTAGGGTTCTTCCTAAAGAACCGCTTTTCCTTGGTGAAACGGCACAAAACGATTCCTTACCTGGAATGATTGAAAATAGCTTCATCTGTTCTTCTTGCCGCTGCTGCCTAGAACTTGAAGGAAAACTTTGGCGATTTTGCTGAAAGCAGTGTAAAGCTTCACACAAAGGAAGACAATTCTCTGATGGGATAATTGATTTCTACTTTCAGCGGTCCAATTCCAGAGGTAAAACATCCGTACGAACCTTAAGTTTTAAAACACTGCCGGTCAGGCCCCGCAGCTCGATGTTGGCTTGTTGGTCTAGGGGTATGATTCTCGCCGGTGCGTGAGGTCCGGTTCAAATCCCGGACAAGCCCGTCTTACTTTCTTCGTTTGCGATTCATATCTGAGAGTGTTTCAGTTACGTTTTAGAGATAGTTTCCAATGCTAACCATTCCACGTACCGTTCCAGTCTACTTGATGATTAGGCAGAGCAATGGAACGAGATACAGCAACTGATCAATGTTCATCCCGCTGCCGTCGGCGTTCCTTTCACCAGTACGTGCCAATATCTGCACTGCTTCTTACAGAAATATTTTGGCTTGCATGTCGGTAGAAAAGAGAACTTGCTGACACTAAACACCCTAAAATACCTGACCAACACAACCATTAAGCCATTTAAGACATGGAAACGAACTGATATATATCTATTGTTGTTGTTTTCTTCTTCTTGCCGCTCCTTCAGCTGCTTCCGCACTTTCAGCAATTAGGAACAGCTGGTGATCATTTCTTGAAAGAAGTAAAGCTTTTCGTATGCGGCCAGGAAAGGAAGCAGTAAAGAATTTCCATTTAGAACTGAATTTTTGTCAGGTGTAAATAAAACAAATTCACTTTTCAACTGAAGGATTGAGAGAATGCAGCCTTCCGGGCATTTGCTTTAAAGCTTCGGTTAAGACGAAAGGAATTCTAACGCCGTTTCAGAAGAGTACCCCTTCAGATTTGGGCTGGAAATAAACCTCAATGAGTTTCAAGGATCCGCTAAGATTTATTTCATGCGTTAGTCTGAAATGTTTCTTTGCGCTTGAATTTCGCAACTCTGCCAGCATTTGGAATGTGGAATTGATTTTCTGCAGTTTTCAGAACATTTAATTGTCACGTATGTCAGAAACAAAAAGAATCCAAAGTTCCTTGCGCCTCTGAGAAGCCCTTGATTTCTTTAGAAGTGCATTCCTTCGAGAAATTTTGCTTTGAAACACACAATGCAAATCTTGCGGCAATAGCAGCCATACTGCCTAGGAGAATGCCAAAAACGCGCTCAGCCGGCTTGTTGGTCTAGGGGTATGATTCTCGCTTTGGGTGCGAGAGGTCCCGGGTTCAAATCCCGGACAAGCCCGTCTTACTTGCTTCGTTTGCGATTCATATCTGAGAGTGTTTAAGTTACGTTTTAGAGATAGTTTCCAATGATAACCATTCCACGTATCGTTCCAGTCTACTTGATGATTAGGCAAAGCAATGGAACGAGATACAGCAACTGATAAATGTTCATCCCGTTGCCGTCAGCGTTTCTTTCACCAGTACGTGTCAATATCTGCACTGCTTCTTACAGAAATATTTTGGCTTGCATGTCGGTAGAAAAGAGAACTTGCTGACCCTAAACACCCTAAAATACCTGACCAACACAACCATTAAGCCATTTAAGACATGGAAACGAACTGATATATACCTGTTGTTGTTGTTTGCTTCTTCTGGCCGCTCCGTCAGCTGCTTCCGCACTTTCAGCAATGAGGAAACAGCTGGTGATCATTTCTTGAAAGAAGTAAAGCTTTTCGTATGCGGCCAGGAAAGGAAGCAGTAAAGAATTTCCATTTGGAACTGAATTTTTGTCAGGTGTAAATAAAACAAATTCACTTTTCAACTGAAGGATTGAGAGAATGCAGCCTTCCGGGTTTTTGCCTTAAAGCTTCGGTTAAGACGAAAGGAATTCTAACGCCGTTTCAGAAGAGTACCCCTTCAGATTTGGGCTGGAAATAAACCTCAATGAGTTTCAAGGATCCGCTAAGATTTATTTCATGCGTTAGTCTGAAATGTTTCTTTGCGCTTAATTTCGCAACTCTGCCAGCATTTGGAATGTGGAATTGATTTTCTGCAGTTTTCAGAACATTTAATTGTCACGTATGTCAGAAACAAAAGAATCCAAAGTTCCTTGCGCCTCTGAGAAGCCCTTGATTTCTTTAGAAGTACATTCCTTCGAGAAATTTTGCTTTGAAACACACAATGCAAATCTTGCGGCAATAGCAGCCATACTGCCTAGGAGAATGCCAAAAGGCGCGCGCTCAGCCGGCTTGTTGGTCTAGGGGTATGATTCTCGCTTTGGGTGCGAGAGGTCCCGGGTTCAAATCCCGGACAAGCCCTCCTTCATTTACCCACGTTAACTCTTGTCCTAGTGCTTCAACTCGGTTGCGTTCTTTGCATTACCGGGCAAAGTCTGAGCGACATGCAAAACGGTTGTCGACCTATAATAGTTTGCCTCTGTTTTGCGCTTCCACTACCCAAATTGGCCTTAACCCAACGGGAATCATTGCGCCACTCAACACGCAGATTGTAGGCAACCGTTGTCTTCAAGTGTATCCTGTAAAGCCATGAAAAATGAACTCTTGAAATGGGTGATGAGAATTAAAATTCCAAACCCTAAGTGGGACATTAAAAGTGTTCCACATGTGCTGGCTTGTTGGTCTAGGGGTATGATTCTCGCTTAGGGTGCGAGAGGTCCCGGGTTCAAATCCCGGACAAGCCCGTCTTTGCTTGATCCTTTGCAGTTTGCCTCTTCCGGAAATGGTGGGAATCCCCCCATGAAGCTTCTGAATGGCTTAAGAAAGACGTTGCTCCACGCCTCGCTTACCAGATGCAGCTGAGAAGAAAACGCACCCGTTCAAAAGCGACAACCTTAAAGGAGCTCCTCTTCCCATTGCTGCCTTTCCTGGTAGGGTTCTTCCTAAAGAACCGCTTTTCCTTGGTGAAACGGCACAAAACGATTCCTTACCTGGAATGATTGAAAATAGCTTCATCTGTTCTTCTTGCCGCTGCTGCCTAGAACTTGAAGGAAAACTTTGGCGATTTTGCTGAAAGCAGTGTAAAGCTTCACACAAAGGAAGACAATTCTCTGATGGGATAATTGATTTCTACTTTCAGCGGTCCAATTCCAGAGGTAAAACATCCGTACGAACCTTAAGTTTTAAAACACTGCCGGTCAGGCCCCCCGCAGCTCGATGTTGGCTTGTTGGTCTAGGGGTATGATTCTCGCCGGTGCGTGAGGTCCCGGGTTCAAATCCCGGACAAGCCCGTCTTACTTTCTTCGTTTGCGATTCATATCTGAGAGTGTTTCAGTTACGTTTTAGAGATAGTTTCCAATGCTAACCATTCCACGCCGTTCCAGTCTACTTGATGATTAGGCAGAGCAATGGAACGAGATACAGCAACTGATCAATGTTCATCCCGCTGCCGTCGGCGTTCCTTTCACCAGTACGTGCCAATATCTGCACTGCTTCTTACAGAAATATTTTGGCTTGCATGTCGGTAGAAAAGAGAACTTGCTGACACTAAACACCCTAAAATACCTGACCAACACAACCATTAAGCCATTTAAGACATGGAAACGAACTGATATATATCTATTGTTGTTGTTTTCTTCTTCTTGCCGCTCCTTCAGCTGCTTCCGCACTTTCAGCAATTAGGGAACAGCTGGTGATCATTTCTTGAAAGAAGTAAAGCTTTTCGTATGCGGCCAGGAAAGGAAGCAGTAAAGAATTTCCATTTAGAACTGAATTTTTGTCAGGTGTAAATAAAACAAATTCACTTTTCAACTGAAGGATTGAGAGAATGCAGCCTTCCGGGCATTTGCTTTAAAGCTTCGGTTAAGACGAAAGGAATTCTAACGCCGTTTCAGAAGAGTACCCCTTCAGATTTGGGCTGGAAATAAACCTCAATGAGTTTCAAGGATCCGTGAAGATTGATTTTATGCGTTAGTGTGAAATGTTTCTTTGCGCTGAATTTCGCAACTCTGCCAGCGTTTGGAATGTGGAATTGATTTTCTACAGTTTTCAGAACATTTAATTGTCACGTATGTCAGAAACAAAAAGAACCCAAAGTTCCTTGCGCCTCTGAGAAGCCCTTGATTTCTTTAGAAGTGCATTCCTTCGAGAAATTTTGCTTTGAAACACACAATGCAAATCTTGCGGCAATAGCAGCCATACTGCCTAGGAGAATGCCAAAAGCGCTAGCCAGCCGGCTTGTTGGTCTAGGGTATGATTCTCGCTTTGGGTGCGAGAGGTCCCGGGTTCAAATCCCGGACAAGCCCGTCTTACTTGCTTCGTTTGCGATTCATATCTGAGAGTGTTTAAGTTACGTTTTAGAGATAGTTTCCAATGATAACCATTCCACGTATCGTTCCAGTCTACTTGATGATTAGGCAAAGCAATGGAACGAGATACAGCAACTGATAAATGTTCATCCCGTTGCCGTCCAGCGTTTCTTTCACCAGTACGTGTCAATATCTGCACTGCTTCTTACAGAAATATTTTGGCTTGCATGTCGGTAGAAAAGAGAACTTGCTGACCCTAAACACCCTAAAATACCTGACCAACACAACCATTAAGCCATTTAAGACATGGAAACGAACTGATATATACCTGTTGTTGTTGTTTGCTTCTTCTGGCGCTCCGTCAGCTGCTTCCGCACTTTCAGCAATGAGGAAACAGCTGGTGATCATTTCTTGAAAGAAGTAAAGCTTTTCGTATGCGGCCAGGAAAGGAAGCAGTAAAGAATTTCCATTTGGAACTGAATTTTTGTCAGGTGTAAATAAAACAAATTCACTTTTCAACTGAAGGATTGAGAGAATGCAGCCTTCCGGGTTTTTGCCTTAAAGCTTCGGTTAAGACGAAAGGAATTCTAACGCCGTTTCAGAAGAGTACCCCTTCAGATTTGGGCTGGAAATAAACCTCAATGAGTTTCAAGGATCCGCTAAGATTTATTTCATGCGTTAGTCTGAAATGTTTCTTTGCGCTTAATTTCGCAACTCTGCCAGCATTTGGAATGTGGAATTGATTTTCTGCAGTTTTCAGAACATTTAATTGTCACGTATGTCAGAAACAAAAGAATCCAAAGTTCCTTGCGCCTCTGAGAAGCCCTTGATTTCTTTAGAAGTACATTCCTTCGAGAAATTTTGCTTTGAAACACACAATGCAAATCTTGCGGCAATAGCAGCCATACTGCCTAGGAGAATGCCAAGAAGGCGCGCGCTCAGCCGGCTTGTTGGTCTAGGGGTATGATTCTCGCTTTGGGTGCGAGAGGTCCCGGGTTCAAATCCCGGACAAGCCCTCCTTCATTTACCCACGTTAACTCTTGTCCTAGTGCTTCAACTCGGTTGCGTTCTTTGCATTACCGGGCAAAGTCTGAGCGACATGCAAAACGGTTGTCGACCTATAATAGTTTGCCTCTGTTTTGCGCTTCCACTACCCAAATTGGCCTTAACCCAACGGGAATCATTGCGCCACTCAACACGCAGATTGTAGGCAACCGTTGTCTTCAAGTGTATCCTGTAAAGCCATGAAAAATGAACTCTTGAAATGGGTGATGAGAATTAAAATTCCAAACCCTAAGTGGGACATTAAAAGTGTTCCACATGTGCTGGCTTGTTGGTCTAGGGGTATGATTCTCGCTTAGGGTGCGAGAGGTCCCGGGTTCAAATCCCGGACAAGCCCGTCTTTGCTTGATCCTTTGCAGTTTGCCTCTTCGGAAATGGTGGGAATCCCCATGAAGCTTCTGAATGGCTTAAGAAAGACGTTGCTCCCCGCCTCGCTTACCAGATGCAGCTGAGAAGAAAACGCACCCGTTCAAAAGCGACAACCTTAAAGGAGCTCCTCTTCCCATTGCTGCCTTTCCTGGTAGGGTTCTTCCTAAAGAACCGCTTTTCCTTGGTGAAACGGCACAAAACGATTCCTTACCTGGAATGATTGAAAATAGCTTCATCTGTTCTTCTTGCCGCTGCTGCCTAGAACTTGAAGGAAAACTTTGGCGATTTTTGCTGAAAGCAGTGTAAAGCTTCACACAAAGGAAGACAATTCTCTGATGGGATAATTGATTTCTACTTTCAGCGGTCCAATTCCAGAGGTAAAACATCCGTCGAACCTTAAGTTTTAAAACACTGCCGGTCAGGGCCCCCCCAGCTCGATGTTGGCTTGTTGGTCTAGGGGTATGATTCTCGCCGGTGCGTGAGGTCCCGGGTTCAAATCCCGGACAAGCCCGTCTTACTTTCTTCGTTTGCGATTCATATCTGAGAGTGTTTCAGTTACGTTTTAGAGATAGTTTCCAATGCTAACCATTCCACGCACGTTCCAGTCTACTTGATGATTAGGCAGAGCAATGGAACGAGATACAGCAACTGATCAATGTTCATCCCGCTGCCGTCGGCGTTCCTTTCACCAGTACGTGCCAATATCTGCACTGCTTCTTACAGAAATATTTTGGCTTGCATGTCGGTAGAAAAGAGAACTTGCTGACACTAAACACCCTAAAATACCTGACCAACACAACCATTAAGCCATTTAAGACATGGAAACGAACTGATATATATCTATTGTTGTTGTTTTCTTCTTCTTGCCGCTCCTTCAGCTGCTTCCGCACTTTCAGCAATTAGGGAACAGCTGGTGATCATTTCTTGAAAGAAGTAAAGCTTTTCGTATGCGGCCAGGAAAGGAAGCAGTAAAGAATTTCCATTTAGAACTGAATTTTTGTCAGGTGTAAATAAAACAAATTCACTTTTCAACTGAAGGATTGAGAGAATGCAGCCTTCCGGGCATTTGCTTTAAAGCTTCGGTTAAGACGAAAGGAATTCTAACGCCGTTTCAGAAGAGTACCCCTTCAGATTTGGGCTGGAAATAAACCTCAATGAGTTTCAAGGATCCGTGAAGATTGATTTTATGCGTTAGTGTGAAATGTTTCTTTGCGCTGAATTTCGCAACTCTGCCAGCGTTTGGAATGTGGAATTGATTTTCTACAGTTTTCAGAACATTTAATTGTCACGTATGTCAGAAACAAAAAGAACCCAAAGTTCCTTGCGCCTCTGAGAAGCCCTTGATTTCTTTAGAAGTGCATTCCTTCGAGAAATTTTGCTTTGAAACACACAATGCAAATCTTGCGGCAATAGCAGCCATACTGCCTAGGAGAATGCCAAAAGCGCGCTCAGCCGGCTTGTTGGTCTAGGGTATGATTCTCGCTTTGGGTGCGAGAGGTCCCGGTTCAAATCCCGGACAAGCCCGTCTTACTTGCTTCGTTTGCGATTCATATCTGAGAGTGTTTAAGTTACGTTTTAGAGATAGTTTCCAATGCTAACCATTCCACGTATCGTTCCAGTCTACTTGATGATTAGGCAAAGCAATGGAACGAGATACAGCAACTGATAAATGTTCATCCCGTTGCCGTCAGCGTTTCTTTCACCAGTACGTGTCAATATCTGCACTGCTTCTTACAGAAATATTTTGGCTTGCATGTCGGTAGAAAAGAGAACTTGCTGACCCTAAACACCCTAAAATACCTGACCAACACAACCATTAAGCCATTTAAGACATGGAAACGAACTGATATATACCTGTTGTTGTTGTTTGCTTCTTCTGGCGCTCCGTCAGCTGCTTCCGCACTTTCAGCAATGAGGAAACAGCTGGTGATCATTTCTTGAAAGAAGTAAAGCTTTTCGTATGCGGCCAGGAAAGGAAGCAGTAAAGAATTTCCATTTGGAACTGAATTTTTGTCAGGTGTAAATAAAACAAATTCACTTTTCAACTGAAGGATTGAGAGAATGCAGCCTTCCGGGTTTTTGCCTTAAAGCTTCGGTTAAGACGAAAGGAATTCTAACGCCGTTTCAGAAGAGTACCCCTTCAGATTTGGGCTGGAAATAAACCTCAATGAGTTTCAAGGATCCGCTAAGATTTATTTCATGCGTTAGTCTGAAATGTTTCTTTGCGCTTAATTTCGCAACTCTGCCAGCATTTGGAATGTGGAATTGATTTTCTGCAGTTTTCAGAACATTTAATTGTCACGTATGTCAGAAACAAAAGAATCCAAAGTTCCTTGCGCCTCTGAGAAGCCCTTGATTTCTTTAGAAGTACATTCCTTCGAGAAATTTTGCTTTGAAACACACAATGCAAATCTTGCGGCAATAGCAGCCATACTGCCTAGGAGAATGCCAAGAAGCGCCAGCCAGCCGGCTTGTTGGTCTAGGGGTATGATTCTCGCTTTGGGTGCGAGAGGTCCCGGGTTCAAATCCCGGACAAGCCCTCCTTCATTTACCCACGTTAACTCTTGTCCTAGTGCTTCAACTCGGTTGCGTTCTTTGCATTACCGGGCAAAGTCTGAGCGACATGCAAAACGGTTGTCGACCTATAATAGTTTGCCTCTGTTTTGCGCTTCCACTACCCAAATTGGCCTTAACCCAACGGGAATCATTGCGCCACTCAACACGCAGATTGTAGGCAACCGTTGTCTTCAAGTGTATCCTGTAAAGCCATGAAAAATGAACTCTTGAAATGGGTGATGAGAATTAAAATTCCAAACCCTAAGTGGGACATTAAAAGTGTTCCACATGTGCTGGCTTGTTGGTCTAGGGTATGATTCTCGCTTAGGGTGCGAGAGGTCCCGGGTTCAAATCCCGGACAAGCCCGTCTTTGCTTGATCCTTTGCAGTTTGCCTCTTCCGGAAATGGTGGGAATCCCCCCATGAAGCTTCTGAATGGCTTAAGAAAGACGTTGCTCCCACGTCTCGCTTACCAGATGCAGCTGAGAAGAAAACGCACCCGTTCAAAAGCGACAACCTTAAAGGAGCTCCTCTTCCCATTGCTGCCTTTCCTGGTAGGGTTCTTCCTAAAGAACCGCTTTTCCTTGGTGAAACGGCACAAAACGATTCCTTACCTGGAATGATTGAAAATAGCTTCATCTGTTCTTCTTGCCGCTGCTGCCTAGAACTTGAAGGAAAACTTTGGCGATTTTTGCTGAAAGCAGTGTAAAGCTTCACACAAAGGAAGACAATTCTCTGATGGGATAATTGATTTCTACTTTCAGCGGTCCAATTCCAGAGGTAAAACATCCGTGCGAACCTTAAGTTTTAAAACACTGCCGGTCAGGCCCCCCGCAGCTCGATGTTGGCTTGTTGGTCTAGGGGTATGATTCTAGTTCCGGTGCGTGAGGTCCCGGGTTCAAATCCCGGACAAGCCCGTCTTACTTTCTTCGTTTGCGATTCATATCTGAGAGTGTTTCAGTTACGTTTTAGAGATAGTTTCCAATGCTAACCATTCCACGTACCGTTCCAGTCTACTTGATGATTAGGCAGAGCAATGGAACGAGATACAGCAACTGATCAATGTTCATCCCGCTGCCGTCGGCGTTCCTTTCACCAGTACGTGCCAATATCTGCACTGCTTCTTACAGAAATATTTTGGCTTGCATGTCGGTAGAAAAGAGAACTTGCTGACACTAAACACCCTAAAATACCTGACCAACACAACCATTAAGCCATTTAAGACATGGAAACGAACTGATATATATCTATTGTTGTTGTTTTCTTCTTCTTGCCGCTCCTTCAGCTGCTTCCGCACTTTCAGCAATTAGGGAACAGCTGGTGATCATTTCTTGAAAGAAGTAAAGCTTTTCGTATGCGGCCAGGAAAGGAAGCAGTAAAGAATTTCCATTTAGAACTGAATTTTTGTCAGGTGTAAATAAAACAAATTCACTTTTCAACTGAAGGATTGAGAGAATGCAGCCTTCCGGCATTTGCTTTAAAGCTTCGGTTAAGACGAAAGGAATTCTAACGCCGTTTCAGAAGAGTACCCCTTCAGATTTGGGCTGGAAATAAACCTCAATGAGTTTCAAGGATCCGTGAAGATTGATTTTATGCGTTAGTGTGAAATGTTTCTTTGCGCTGAATTTCGCAACTCTGCCAGCGTTTGGAATGTGGAATTGATT
>NW_024385598.1:0-12789 GCF_016835505.1 Polypterus senegalus
GATTGAAACAAATAATGATAATCAAATCCTTGATGACAGCAACATTCAATAACACTCACAAAACAATTACTGTATATTGACAATCATGTTACGTTATTTTTAAAATGTTCCCTTTTTCATAACTTCTACTTCTCCACTGCGACGCTGAGTATATATACAAATGTATATATATACCCCGATCTACAGTACATACTCTCGCATAGACAAGCCACACGCTGTGGTGCAATTGTAGAGTCTTCACCTCTAATGCCGACATTCGAGGTTCGATTCCCGAGAGGGGATGCACTGAGTATGTGTAGCGCTACCGATTCATTTTACCTTCGCATCTCCTTGGTTTGGGACGTATGAAAAAATATTCGTTAACGCAGAATCATGTTATGTTATTTTAAAATGTTTCCCTTTATTAGCACAAGCACAGCTGAGAAGCTTCGATGCATGTACTCCATAACGCGTTAAAAAATAACGCATTTAATCACACTTTCAATTCCAAGCAAACGGGAACTTTTGTCAATGCATGATTTCCTGGTACATCCATTACACTGATGCACACATCACAGCTACAAAAATGTTAGAGTCGGAATAAAGCGCGTTCTTACGACTGATCATTTCGACTTCCCAAGCGAAGCCTTGATAAAAGCATGGTTTTGTGCACACTGAAAAGCAAGCAAAATTAGATGCATTACAGAAAGGGGACTTTGTGGCTCTTACTGGGGATATTATTTAAAGACAATACTATTCTGAAAATGTACTTAAAGTACTTAAACTACCACTTTATTTTTAAGTCTGCCCAATTTTAACCAGGGATGATATTTTTGTTTCTGTTTTGAATTCAAATGCAGTTTAAAGGCTTTTTTTTTTCAGAAATTAAAACAGCTTCAGTTTACAATATTCATGTACATGTCTATTATTTGATTCTGTCGCCCACTAAAACACTTTTAAATAAAAAAAAAAACATTTGCGATTTGGGGCAAATTTACGTGTGCGATTACTTACGATTAATCAAGATTAATTCTTACACAGCCTGTAATTAATTGGATTAATTTTTTTAATCGAGTCTCACTCCTAATATATATATATGTGGATATATATATGTAGATTTGTATATATATGTGTATATACAGTATATATGTAGATATGTATATGTGTATATACAGTATGTATATATATATGTGTGTGTGTGTATACAGTATGTGTATATATGTATATGTATATATATGTATGTGTGTATATATATATATATATATATATATGCCAGCAACACTCATGACAATGACAAAACAATTACATTGTCAATCATGTTACGTTATTATTAAAATGTTTCCTTTTCTTTTTACTTCTCCGCTGCCAATCGAGGTATTTTGCTATATATATATATATATATATATATATATATATATATATATATATATATATATAAATACACAGATATATATAAATATATATATATAAATAGATAGATATGGCAACAACACTCAATATCAATGACAAAACAATTACATTAACAATCATCTTACGTTATTTTTAAAATGTTTGCTTTTCTTTTTCATAACTTCTTTAACACACTACTACTCCTCACAAGGCTGGTATTTTGCTAGTATAATAATAAAAGCCAAATTTTATAGCTCCCTTACAGTAAAGACAAGTACGTCCAGGGATAGAGAACCAACAAAATCAAAGAGAAGGTTGAGTATTTATTAGTTAAAGAGCCATGCTCCGTGGAGGTTGGTGTAAAAGTGCAAGAAGACTTCAGCCAATTATAATAAATTTGTCTTAGTGTTCATTGTACCCCTTCCCCTAAATCAATGCCAATATGTACCAGCAACCTCCAAAGAACATCTCATAGTTAGCATAGTAAGCAGAGTCAAGAAAGAAATCCATAATCTGGATGGGTAAATTCTTAATTATTTTTCCTTTTTGACATTAAATATAACAAATAGAATCAGGCTCCACATTTCCTCTCCCATGCATCTAATTATAAAGTATTGTTCAAATGTGCAAAGTCCTAAGAACATTTTTCTTTTTACACAAGATGTTCATATTTGAGTATATTTGGACCATATCTAAGATTAGCAAGGTCAGTGAAGTAAAATATTTTATCCCTTTCCACTCAAAGTCCCTTAAATTATTTCAAAGGTTATTTAGCAGCAAAAATAATCTTGGACTCCATCTCCAGCCCCTTATAATCTGCAATTTAAAAGCTTAAAAGTTTCTTTAAATGTATCCCAAGTATTATTCTTTTCTTTTTGGTATTACTAATTATTTTACTAATTAAAGTACCATATACATTTGGATCTTAGGTTTTAGAATCTTAATGAAATGTCTCATTTACAATTTAATTAAAGCGTCAAATTATAAAAAGTGAACCTTTTGTGATAGATGGCTGGCCGTTCATCCAGGCCAATTGCCCCACGCCGCCAGGTGGAGCCCTCCCTGCAGCATGGAGGGGCCCTGAATGCCAGCAGGGAATTATGGATGTTGGAGTTTTCCTTTACAGCCCTGCTGGATAGCATGGGGGCTGATAGAAGGCGCTGCAGGGAGGAGCAGTGACTATTTTCCTTACACCCTGGAAGTACACCCGAGTCACATGGACAAGGGGAATGACGTGTTTCCGGGGTGAAGAAAAGGACTTTTTTATCTGACCCGAAAGTGATAGGAGATCACATGTACTGGGGATTGAAACACTTCCGTAGTCAGCTCATTTATTACAGAACTAGCAGAATACCCGCGCTTCGCAGCGGAGAAGTAGTGTGTTAAAGAAGTTATGAAAAAGAAAAGCAAACATTTTAAAAATAACGTAAGATGATTGTTAATGTAATTGTTTTGTCATTGATATGAGTGTTGCTGGCATATATATATATATATATATATATATATATATATATATATATATATAATATATATATACACACACAGACACATATATAAACATATATATACATATAAACATACTGTATATATACACACATATATATATATACATACTGTATATACAACATATACATATCTACATATATACTGTATATACACATATATATACAAATGTACATATACAGTATATATCTACATATATATATATATATTAGGGGTGGGACTCGATTAAAAAAATTAATCCAATTAATTAGAGGCTGTGTAAGAATTAATCTTGATTAATCGTATGTAATCGCACACGTAAATTTGCTCCAAATCGCAAATGTTTTTTTTTTATTTAAAACGGTTTTAGTGGGCTTACAGAATCAAATAATAGACATGGACATGAATATTGTAAACTGAAGCTGTTTTAATTTCTGAAAAAAAAAGCCTTTAAACTGCATTTGAATTCAAAACAGAAACAAAAATATCATCCCTGGTTAAAATTGGGCAGACTTAAAAATAAAGTGGTAGTTTAAGTACTTTAAGTACATTTTCAGAATAGTATTGTCTTTAAATAATAATAACCAAAATTTCACCATAAAGTGCAGTTTTTCTTCTTAAAAAAATAAGTCAGAAACATAAAAGGTAATTTGACCAGCTTACTCTTTAAACTCTGAGTAACATTAGCCAAAATTATTTTGTACATTAGGCTAAAACAGTGTGATCATTGAACATTTTGTAATTAGATGTATTTAGAATTACTAACGGTCACGGAAGTCCAATGATCCCTAGTAAGAGCCACAAAGTCCGCTTCTGTAATGCATCTAATTTTGCTTGCTTTTCAGTGTGCACAAAACCATGCTTTTATCAAGGCTTCGCTCGGGAAGTCGAAATGATCAGTCGTAGGAACGCGCTTTATTCCGACTCTAACATTTTTGTAGCTGTGATGTGTGCATCAATGTAATAGATGTACCAGGAAATCATGCATTGACAAAAGTTCCCGTTTGCTTGGAATTGAAAGTGTGATTAAATGCGTTATTTTTTAACGCGTTATGGAGTACATGCATCGAAGCTTCTCAGCTGTGCTTGTGCTAAGAAAGGGAAAATTTTAAAAATAACGTAACATGATTCTGCGTTAACCTAATATTTTTTCATACGTCCCAAACCAAGGAGATGCAAAGGTAAAAGGAAACGGGTAGCGCGCGTACATAGTCAGTACATCCCCTCTCGGGAATCGAACCTCGAATGTCGGCGTTAGAGGCTTAAGACTCTACAATTAGCCACAGCGTGTGGCTTGTCTATGCTAAAGTATGTAATGTAGATCGGGGTATATATATACATTTATATATATACCCGTGTATCGCAGTGGAGAAGTAGAAGTTATGAAGAAGAAAAGGGAACATTTTAAAAATAACGTAACATGATTGTCAATATACAGTAATTGTTTTGTGAGTGTTATTGAATGTTGCTGTCATCAAGGATTTGATTATCATTATTTCTTTCAATCAGGGTCGTATTTGTAGGATGTGTTCAAGTTACATTCCGTGTTTGTCAATCGCTGTAAAGATAAGAGGTTTCATTCATCGATTAGTTCCTTACTGCATCAATAAACAGCTCGTCTTCCTTTTTATCTGTGATGTGACAAACTGCATGCACGGGTTTTTTTTTTTTACACTGTCTTCCTTTAGCAGGACATTCACTTTTTCCACCGTGTGCTTTGTTTCCGTAGTAGCTGCACTTATGAATATGATTCTATGTATAAGACGCTTCATATTTTTTTGCTGCTTTCTCAATTGTGTAATTCGGTTTTTGTTCAGCACTCTTTGGAATTGTTGCTTTTTGTCTGTGCACTGCGTCAGTTCACGTGAGCCGCTTGGTGTTCTTGCATCGAAGGTTCCCAGATGTACTGGTGCCATCTCGTGTAATGTCAG
This sequence comes from Polypterus senegalus, assembly GCF_016835505.1. Classification (NCBI taxonomy): domain Eukaryota; kingdom Metazoa; phylum Chordata; class Cladistia; order Polypteriformes; family Polypteridae; genus Polypterus; species Polypterus senegalus. The sequence continues at coordinate 4,782 of NW_024385598.1, forward strand.
CTAAGACCCGGCACTTAAAACTTTCTCTCGCAGTTTCAATGAGTTTGTGCCAAACACCACCCTGACCATCTCATCTTCCTCTGCATAAGCACAGTCCTTCACACGTGAATATTTACCGGCAGTGTTTGTATTGGATTGCCACTGATGGACGGCCTTATATGGGCAGGCACTAAATTACAAACGCTAGTGGTAGCCTATGAACTTAATTTAATATAACCTTACGGTTCACGCCGTGCTTTGTTTCCGCAGTAGCTGTACTTATGAATATGCTTGTATGCATCATTTGCTTCATAATGTTTTTCTGCCTTCTCAATTGTGAAATGGCGTTTTGTGCTGATCGCTGTTTGGAGTTCTTCCTTGTGCTCTACGTACTTACGTAGGAGGCATGATGATGTCACACGAAACTCCGCCCCCCGCGGCCATCTCCAACTCAAGACTCCATTACATTATATGGGGAAAAATAGCTTCCAGTTATGACCCTTATGCGTAGAATTTCGAAATGAAACCTGCCCAACTTTTGTAAGTAAGCTGTAAGGAATAAGCCTGCCAAATTTCAGCCTTCTACCTATACGGGAAGTTGGAGAATTAGTGATGAGTCAGTGAGTGAGTCAGTGAGTGAGTGAGGGCTTTGCCTTTTATTAGTATAGATTCACAAAGTGGGTTCCATTATCGGTATGCAGTTTCTGTGATATTCCCCATCTTGGAATGATTTCTTTTATTAAAGCTTTAGCCACAGTTTTTGCATCTGCATGCTTAGAGAGAAAACTTCCACCCATCGGTAGAACACATTGACAATTACCAAGCAATAACGGTAGCCTTTAGATGGTGTTAACTCAATGAAATCCATTTGGAGGTGTTCAAAGGGACCCATTGGGTTAGCAGTGACGGCGGGGCTTACCTGAGTACTTTTACCTACATTAAACCTTTGGTATAGTGCGCATCGTCATCAGAATTGTTCAGCATATGTAGAGAACCTGTGGTTTCCCAATGCTGCTCGACATCCTGAGTCATAGTGTCTTTTCCTGCATGATCCAGGCCGTGTGAGAATTTGCCATTCCTGGAAAAGAAGCCTTTGGGAGGAAAGGTTTGTTAGTTTGCTTATGGGTCCAGACCCCAGCAGAGAGGGATCCTTCTCGGGACCACTTTATGCTTTCTCAGTCAGTGGTAGCGCTCTGTAAAGAAATAATTTGATTATCAGAGTCTTTGTCATATTTCTGTTGGAATAAAGACTGGTGTGTTATTACAGGCGGCCTGTTTAGCAAATGGTCAGCCAGTTCATTTCCTTGGCTGACTGGGTTTTGTTTCCCAGTAATGGGCTTGCCAGTTAAGTATTCCCAGTTTTGATGGTTCTTTTATAGCTTTAAGAAGGGATTCCACTAATTTCTGGTGTTGTATGGGCTTACCAGTACTGGTTTTGAATCCCTTAATTTCCATAATGCCCCATGATCATGGAAGTCTCCAAAGGCAGATCTGGAATCTGTGTAAATGGTTATGACTTCCTTTCAGACAACTGGCAAGCTCGAGTGAGAGCTATTAGCTCAGCTGCTTGTGCACTTAAACTAGAAGAAATTTGGTTTGCTTCAAGTAAGTGGTCTTCCTTGACCACTGTATAACTGGTGGAGAGTGTTCTGTCGTCCAATCCCCAGGAACAGCCATCCTCATAAAGAATTTCTCCTGTTTCTAGTAGAGTTTCCTGGAGGTCCGGACTAGGTTTTAGGACCTTTGTTATCTCATCCTGGCAGTTATGTGGTTCCCCCTCTCCCTCAGTGGGAAGTAAGGAAGCTGGATTTAGAGTTGAGCATCTTGCAATAGTGACATTTGACAGGGTACAGAGCACATTTTAATAGTGTATTGCCCTTACAGTAGTGAGGTAGTTCACCATGTTTCCCTCACTTGTTCATGCACTCTCTGTAAGGCACTACGCAAACCTGCAAGCCTTTTCCTACATTAAATCTTCGCCATAATGTAGACCTCTTACAGAACTGATCAGCAAAGTTAGAAAAACCCCGGGCATGACAGTATTGTTGCACCTGTGCCATCATTGCATCTTCTGGAAGGGTGGGCCAAACCATGCGCAGCCTTTGCAATTCCTAGAAAGAAAGCTTTTGGGAAAAAGGATGTTTAGTTAATGGATGGATCTAAATTCCTTTCAGAGCTTTATCTGATCCCTCTTTCTGCAAGGTCTTTATCTCCTTTTCCGTTGCTACAGTTCATAGAGATAGTACTGCATCCTTGTGTGACTCTTGTTCCTCCTTCTGTAATAGAAATAAAGAAGTTAGTGGTGAAGTAGGATCCTGGGCGGCTTTCTTTGCCCACATGTCTGCTTGCGCATTTTCCCTACTCACTGGATTCGTTTTCCCCTTGTGAGCTTCACACTTCACTATCGCAAGTGCACCTGTCAAATGAGATGTTTTTGTCTGTACTAAGATGGAATGTACAGCATGTGGTACCTTAACAGTTAATAAACTCATGAGAACAACATCTGAGCATGCTAATATGGCCTCTGTTATTGCAGCAGCTGCTTTCAAACAGGCGGGATTGTAGCAGCCACTGGATCCAGTTTTATTTGTTAATTTTTTTTTTTTTAGAATAGTATGTGACCGGTCATTGTCTATTTCCTTGTTGTTGAGTTAATACTGCAGTCATACACCCCTTTCTGTCCACAAACAGAGTGAAAGGACGAGACTACCGTAGTCCGAACTCTTAACGCAGGCGACACATAAAATTTAGTTTATATCAGTTAAAGCCTTCTCAGCCTGCTCCGTGCATGAAATTTTATTAGTCAAAACCAAATTAGAAGAGGTCGCTAATTCTTGGAGTGGCTGTGCTTTTCAGCAAAAAAATCTTTTTAACCCATTGCCGGCAATATCAATATCATAACATTCCAAGAACAGACATAACTTGCCGTCTTGCAGACTGTGCACATTCCCTGAAGTCAAATCATGACTCAGGTATTTCATTTTCTTTCAACCCGTTGCAACTTTTTCCGGAACACTTTGTGCCCGATTTCCGCTAGGAAGACCAACAAAGCCTTTGTGTCTTCTTCGCATTATTCCTGAGCCTCAGAACATAAAAGCAACTCATCTACATATTACACCAGGACACCACCCCCCTTTGGCCAATAACCTTTCAATTTTTTATCTTTTCTAATTCTTGTCCATACACACACACATGCATGCACACAGAGCCTCTGTATATCCCTGCGGCATCACAGTTCAGGTCCAATGCTTCCCTTTAAAAGTGAATGCGAACCAGAACTGAGACTCAGGTGTACAGTAATTGAAAAGAAAGCATTCACAAGATCAGTAACAGAAAACCACATAGCAGTGGCCGGGACAGTACAGAGAATAGTGGAAGGGTTTGAGACTATAAGAGTCCCAGGGTGTATAGCAGCATTGACTCCGCGGAGGTCCTGAATGAATCGTCATGAATCATATGCTTTCTAACTGGAAGAATAGGAGAATATTGGATCAGAATAATGGCACCCCCGCTTAACTAAATCAGCATAAACAATTGTAATACCAGTCCCAGCCTCAAACGAAATAAGATATTGTGCACAATGTAAACGGAAGGATGACTTTGGGAAAATGACCAAGGGTTCAGCATGAGCTATTCAGACAAAATATTATTTCCCTTGTACCCAGAGAGATGAGTGGAGCAAATCTAACTAAAAAATTTTAAGGGTAAACAGCATGGGTTTAGGTGGAGAAGTGAAAGATAAATGACAGAACGGATCGGGTTACAGGTACAACTAGTTCTACTGCTATTTTCTTAACAGATCTATCTGGGTGAACTAAATGTTAGGTCCCACATACTCCCAATCCTCCCCTTCTGGACATGCTATTACCAATTGTCTCACATTATGCCACTGAAAACGAGAGGATTTAGCAATGAGGATATGTGGTAAAACCACTCCAGAAGAAAGCGATTGTTGTAAAAAGAGTAATACTGCTCCAGCCAGTTTTGCTGAGATATAACAGTTCGTTAGGCAAATAGTCTCTTTTTCTGAAAACAGCAGCTGAAAAGTCCAAGTCAAACTTCATCATAATACAGTCCAAAAATCATGCAATACAGTAAAATGATTTTGAATACTGTAATCCAAGAGGAACCCAGGACAGCAGAGATTTTTTGCTGTTTTTGAGTCAAACATGAACAATCAAGGCAGCATACAAGCATGTAATAGTGCTGTTCTGATGCAACCTTCACTCTCTTATTTGTAACTGAAATGCAAAGGCACAGGCGGACCATCAAGTCTTGTCAAAGTTCACTGGGCATTAGAGGGCTGATATATTTTGCTTTTATTTGTGCTCGTAACTGTCCACTGAACACTGAACTGGCCACTATCAACCCGCTGTCGTCCCAGAGTCTCTGTCCATTGCACTCTCACATCATTTCTGCCTGAAATGAGCTTTCCTTCTAAGGACCTGAATCCATTCTGCAGTATTTGGCTTATATATGTCATCTAATTGTTTCTTCATTGTCATGAACTGGTTCAGCAATTCCTGCACCACCTCTTTTAATTCTTGCAGGTCCCAGTTTCTTTGCACCATGAAGGTGGGACAGTTTTAATCTGAGTCAGGCTGTTGTACATTATATTGCGGAAAGGGCACTTGTATTAATGGTGCTTGAAATTCCATCCTTTCATATTCATGTTTTTTGACCCTGAGGGGTCAGAATCGGGGCTTATTAGGTATCCCTTTCCCCATGTCTTCATCCTCTCTGGCTGAAACTGTTCATTTTTTTAAAAATCATCGGGACCATCTTCTTCCTCTCCCTCATTAATTCCTCAAGCTGCCCAAGGGTTGGTGATGGACTATTGTCCTCAAAGGGAGTGGACACGCATGCTGACGCTAAATCAAGGTATAATCTCTTCTTCTTTTTATTTATATTATATTTACTTATTCTTCCTTCTTTCATCCGGACTTTTGGGACAGTTCTTGCATTATCAAGGACAACTTTTCTCTTTCTACAATAAGTTTAATTTGGCTTTGCAGTCCCTCATTGCACTTCTGCATCGCTTTCAGGGCTCTATCTTTAATTATCAATTCCCATCTATTAAAACATTTCCATTTTCTCGACTAGAGCACCCTCGTGCTTTTCTATATACAATCTACCTAACTTCCTGTAGTTCACTCATATCACCAGAGCCTTCTACTGGCCACCTGCCCCTGCTCTGTTCATTCCACCGTTTACAATTTTTTTTTTAAATCTAACCCTGTTTTCTGTTCTATGTAGTGTCTTGGAGAGCCGCTTTTTTTTTTTTCCTTGGTATGTTTTCCGAAAACAATAATCCGAACAGAGGCTCCTCATTCACACCCTGTTTTTTCAATCTCTTTCTTTAGCGAATTCCCGACCGGGAGGTACTTTCCCTTTTTATTAAATTTCCACCTCTCCTTTCTAATTATAAGTCTACTTAAGACTCCGTCTCATTCCAAGAGGGCTCTAATCGTTATGTCCCAGTACCTCTCCCGGACGGTAAAGCAGTTGTACTCAGCGGTCACCGATCTTATTCCTGTCTGCAATTCGCACCTTCACGGGTTCTCCAACACGAAGGAAACTGTTCAGGTGCCAAATAAACAGTGGAAGTAACACCCGAGGAAGACAGGAATAGTTCAATCAATTAGTCTTTATTCAGTCACAGATGAGTACGTTGATTCATGCTTTCTGTTTCCCAAAGGAGTTTTAACCGGTTTGCTATTAGTTTTCCCCATGGTCAGTGAGTTTTCCGCACTCTTTTTGCTAAACCAGCCTCAATTGTCACTTCACTCCCGGTCCCTCCTGTTCCCTGGTCCACGGGACGATCAACCTGATTAGCGGACTGACAGTTTCACCCGAAGGCCGCTGGTTACCGCTGTTTAGGTGATCATTTCCTGAGTGACCCGTTGAGTTCAGAATATAACCAGACCGTTAGAGCAAAGAGTCCCCCTCCCCAACAGTGCTTTTTCCCGATCACGAAATGTTCAGTTATTTATCTATTCTTCCCACTCCCTTCCTTTATTTTACTTTTAAGCCTCTAAGAGACTTCTTCTTCATTTCCTAGGGAGTGTACTAACTCATGTCCTTAACATTCATAATCTTTACACTGTTTTATTTCCGAGAGCTTATCTATACATTCCGGTCCACTCACTGCCTGGTTTCTTTTCCCCGGTCGGACTCCCTCGGTCTACTCACCAAGAATTTTTTCCTCCCGCCTGGAAGTTCCCAGTTTACTCGACTTTCAGGAAGAATCAGAGGAGGTCAAGGATTCCCCATGCAGGAGTCGCCCGAGGCAGGCCAGTCCTAACTTTTTCCGGATCTGGTCCTCCCGACCCGGCCGGTGTCGGTCCTTTTACCGGTCCTCTGGACGATCCTGCTCAAGGAGTCGCTTGCCTCTGCCCCAGTTGGCCAAAACTGTGAGTGCTGAAGTCGAAAAACAACGGAAGAACTTAAACCCAATTAAAGTAAAAATAATTTCTTTATTCTTAATTCTTGGTGAGTAGAGAATGTGAGACTGCCTCTTTCCAACTCAGTCAACTGATTTGGATTTTGGCAGAATCTCTAAAGTAAACCTGTTCTCTCTTTTATATCCTAGAAAAGGAAAAAAAACCCTAGCAGTTCATTCTGAGGTTATACATAGCTTAAGGTTAAATCTTAATTTATGACATACTGGAATGTCCTAAAACATGAAACAAACAGCCATTTGCATTCCTAAGGAATACACCCTTCTAATTATACACACTTAGAATCAATTTAAATATTCTTATAGTCCATAAAGAGCTTACATTCTTCACAGGGTCTTCTGATAGTATCAGAGGTCAGCCTTTCCTATAAATGATAAAAGTTAGTCCCTTAATGCTGTGCACACAGCCCAACTCCTTTTCTGCATAAATGAGGAACAAATCATATAGCTCTCTGCAGCATGATCAACTCAAAACATAGTCCTTGATATCTGTGAGTTAAATAATAATGTTTTCTCTTCCTCACTAATCATTGAGCTTTAAATACATGTGATTCACCAAACTTTCTGTTTATATTTCACGACATAATGATGTCTCTTTTTCCTGTTCACGACACTGCCGTGTCCTCAGTTGTCCGTCTACCCTATTAGTTATTATCACTTCTGCTGCATCCTTTGTTGGCATAAAGCACATACTCTGCACAGTGCAGAACATGTAATAAGCATATTAATAAACATCGGCAAATAAAAAAAATTACAAATAAAAAAGCACATTGTCTAATTTTCTTATTCTCTATAACATAACCAAATATCAGTCAAATCTGTTAAGGCATTTTACGGATTTTGGGTATTTAGTTTTTTGATTATGGGGGGAGTTTATCCCTCAAATATACAGCTTTTTAACTAAATAGGAAATTGTGTGGTTGAGTCAGTCAGTCAACTTTTTTTCTTAAGTCAATGGTTCCTTGTTTTTGAGCCATTGGTTAACTGGATGTGCCAGAAGTACTATGTAATTAAGTGCTTTTCTGTATGTAATATTTGTATTCTTTTGTCGGGGGCTAATATTATTAGTTCATTTGAGCTGCTTACTGTTAAACATTCCGTATACAGTCATTGCTGGTGTTGGCACTGAAGAGATTGCAGCAAAATTCTGTTAAAGCAGTGTTCAGTAATGTTACAATGGTGATTTAAAGTCGATTCATTCAAAGCTAAAAACTGCCCAAAACTCTCAACTCTCCATTAGCGTTCAAGCCTAAAATGAATACTGCATCAGAATATGGTGGATTTAAATAAATATCTACCATCAGCTATAACAAGTCAAGCTAAATTACAGCGACACACAGGTACCAACAACAAACTGTTACAACAACCCCATTAATAAATCTACCTGGATACCAGAACCTAGCAGAAAACTCCACCCTGGACAATTATATAGATTGTTTCCCACAATAAAAGGTGTCATTTTACTTGACCTCTTATTGCATGCAAAATGGCTAACACAGTACAACACCCTGTTACCATCAGCAATAGAAAAAAATGCACTTCATTCTGTTCAGTCATGGTTTGGCTCCA
>NW_024385599.1:0-7530 GCF_016835505.1 Polypterus senegalus
ATAGCATGTTTTAATTTAAAGCTTACATACTTCATAAAAAGCCTGAATGCTACAAGAAAGGCCTGAGGCCTAAAAAACCATTGAAAGAAGAGGTCAGTCATAAAACACCTGAGTCAAAATAACAAAGCCCAAAAGTTTTTAATTAAATTTAGTCGAAATGGTTCACATTTTTGGAATGTATTGAAAAATCAAAAAGAAAAGCAAAAAAATAAACAAGAATTCATAATCAAACAAGTCAAAACAAATAAACACAATAAACACTTCAAAAACGTAACAACTTTGAGTGTCGAAAATGCAAAGCCAAAAGATCATAAAACAGCAAAATAAAAATAACCTCAAAATCCTAACCGTGAAGTGAGGAGCTGAACGACTTGCGCCACAGGGGGGGCTCACACCAATGCACACACCTGAGGCCTGCTGGGCCTCAAATCAGGCCTTGGTGTGAGCGGCACAGCAACAACGTCTACACTGACTAGTAAACAGACTAACAAAATACAAATGAAATGAACGTTCTTATCAATTAGAAAATGATTCAAAAAACGAAAGGCACATAAGAAAAACAATTTAAGTAGAAAAATAATCATAATTAATAACTAAATAAAGAGCTAAAATAAAGGAAATCATGACTGGAGGCAGAGCCCTAGTAAAACTCGTATACAGCTTTATTCTTTGTTATTATTATTTTTATTACCTTTAATATTTAAATTTTATTTTATTTTTGACCATCAAGCTCCAGGGGGCTGATGGCTGTCCTAACTCATGTGGAGTTTTTTGATATGTTTATAGACAATTTGTGGTGTTTTGCCAGCTTCCTATTTTTGGGGCCTGATGCCAGCAGATGGTATCTGGGGACTGGCCGCTCTTAGGTGAGCCTCGTCTGGGCAGGTTTAGTTACAGTTTGGTCAGCTTCATGGGCTTTCGTTTGGAGGCATGACACCTATTTTTCCTTTTCAAGACTCATGACAGGTCTGATGATAAGACAGTTTAGAGAAAAGAGGTCTACCTGGTCAGAGACTTCAGGAGGCAGAAGACGCTCCCATCTACCTCGGAGGGCATGTTGTTGAAAGGGTAGGCTGATGAATTGAAAGTAATGTCTGATTTGTAAAATGATTGCTAGAAACTGTAAAGGAGAACCAGTGTGACCCCACTGAGTTAAATAAATGTCAAGAAAAGTTTCACCTTTAAAGCAACACCGAAAAATGCTTGAGTTAAAAAGCAAATTTCAATAACTAAAACAGTTAAAAAGTGCATAATGAGTGAATTCAAATTGGAAGATGGTGTTTTATCAAGAATCATCAAAAATACAGAAAAGTATTTCCTCAAATCCATGGTGTTCAAGAATGGAAAGCTGAAATAACTGATATATGAATTCCTCAATATTAAAAACTTTAGGTTACTAACACATTATATAATAAATATTTCAGATAATAACAACAACAACAACAACAACATTTATTTATATAGCACATTTTCATACAAACAGTAGCTCAAAGTGCTTTACATATTAACTCTTTTAGGGCGGATGTCGACTTTTGTCGACAGGAGGGGTTGAGGGCGAATGTCGACTAAAGTCGACATCCAGGATAGAGGGCGATAATCAGCTGTTAATGGCGACAAATCTCACTGTCACGTCACAGGCATTCCCTCTGTGCTTGGAAGAATGATAGACTCGTTGACTCGGCAACTAATCCTAGCGTGTGCGTGAGTTGCGAAATGTAAACAATGGCAAGATGGTATCGACATGTGACAATGGAGTGAAGCGAGTGCAGAAAAGAAAACACTCGGCAGACAATGACAATGTTTTGCGCATTATCGCGGAGTCGGACTCTGATTTTTCAGAATCGGATTTTATTGACAGTGATCAGGAGATTGAGCAAGAGAGTGAGAAGCCGGAATCAGCTGATCAAACACCAGCCGATGCCGCGCCAGCAGATCTGCTGCCAGCTGAGCCGATGCATCTACAGCAAGGTTCGCGTGGGATAAATACACAGACATTGATCCGTTGAGAGCCGATCTGGCTACCGGACTTCACAAGACGGCATGGCTCGCTGTTGGACACGACAGATCACCAGCTGCTGTACTTCAGGCTGCTCTCTCCTGATGCTGCTTTTCAGCTACCGTCAGACGAGATAAACAGGTAGGCAGAGAAATTTTTTCAATCGCGGGCTGCGTTTGCATCGCATTCTCATTTTTCAAAGTGTAAACACACAACAAAAGACGAGATGAAGCGTGCTGTGGTATTACAAATAGAGAAGGGACAGAACTGGTGATATAACTTCAGGAGCATTGGTCCAAACGTGCTTTGTCCCCTGGTGGCTTTGGACAGGTTATGTAGCATGGTGATAGGTACGTGCTGCTGCTGCAAAGTTTTATTCACTTCTGTAATAAACAGAAGCAAATCCCATGGGGTGAGCTGGGCTATAATGCCATGCATAAAGTTCATAAAGTTTCAGAAGATGAAAAGAGGTGACAATACGGTTTTCATGCGGGCAGAAAACTTGGTGGCAGTGGAATGGCACAATGGCAAAGGGTGACTTGTCTCTACAGCACACACTAACAATATATGTGAGAAAGTGCAGCAACAGACAATTGAAAAGTAGGCACCAAAGCAACACGTATTGTAAGCAGTGCAATGTGGCAATGACTGAAATTGGCTGCTTGGACCGAGATCAGACTTTGCAGGACTTTGCTGTGTAAAATGTATGTGATATGTATGTGAAATCATAGAGTATGCAGGCTCATACAACATGCAAGACAGTAATATTTGTCAAAAGTAAATATTTTTGTTGATTTGATATGTTAAACAATTGCTTTGTGTTCTTTTTTAAAAAATGTTACTTTTTGGAAAAATATTCAGCCCTGGGAGATAAGAAAAAAAAAAAAAATTAGCCCTAAAAGAGTTAAAGAATAGAAAAACGAAAGACATAATTATAAAAAATAAATCAACATTAACATCGAATAAGAGTAGGGTTCAATGGCCAGGGGACAGAAAAACAAAAACTCCAGACGGCTGGAGAAAAATAAAATCTGTAGGGATTCCAGACCATGATACCGCCCAGTCCCTCTGGGCATTCTACCTAACATAAATGAAACAGTCCTCTTTGGATTTAGGGTTCTCACGGAAGGGCTTGATGATGATGATGGTCACGTAGACTTCTTCCTTTTAATCCGTCCATCATTGTTGGAGCATCATGAAGCTTTGAGTAGGTGGAGGTGGCGCAGGCCACCACCACAAAGAAACCGGAAAAAGAAACAGAAAAGAGAGTAGGGGTCAGTACCGATTTTAGAGCCACCATGAATAGTTGTTATGATGAATTGAACATACAGAGTATCAGGATTAAGTTAAATTACGATTAAAATGAAGTTATAAAAAGGCCATGTTAAAGTAATGTGTTTTCAGCAGTGTTTTAAAGTGCTCTACTGTATCAGCCTGGCGAATTCCTATTGGCAGGCTATTCCAGATTTTAGGTGCATAACAGCAGAAGGCCACCTCACCACTTCTTTTAAGTTTTGTTCTTGGAATTCTAAGGAGACACTCATTTGAGGATCTGAGGTTACGATTTGGAATATAAGGTGTCAGACATTCCGATATATAAGATGGGGCGAGATTATTTAAGGCTTTATAAACCATAAGCAGAATTTTAAAGTCAATTCTGAATGACACAGGTAACCAGTGTAGTGACATCAAAACTGGTGTGATGTGTTCTGATTTTCTTTTCCTAGTTAGGATTCTAGCAGCTGCATTCTGCACTAGTTGCAAACGATTTATATCTTTTTTGGGTAGTCCTGAGAGGAGTGCGTTACAGTAATCTAGTCGACTGAAAACAAACGCGTGAACTAATTTCTCAGCATCTTTCAGTGATATAAGAGGTCTAACTTTACTTATGTTTCTTAAGTGAAAAATGCTGTCCTAATGATCTGATTAATATGTGATTTAAAATTCAGATTACAGTCAACAATCACCCCTAAGCTTTTTACCTCCGTCTTGACTTTTAATCCTAATGTATCCAGTTTATTTCTAATAGCCTCATTGTATCCATTATTGCTGATCACTAAAATTTCAGTTTTCTCTTTATTTAACTTGAGAAAATTACTATTCATCCATTCTGAGATACTAGTCAGACATTGTGTTAGTGAATCAATAGAATCGGGTCATCAGGTGCTATTGATAAGTACAGCTGTGTGTCATCAGCATAGCTGTGGTAGCTCACGTTGTGCCCTGAGATAATCTGACCTAACGGAAGCATGTAGATTGAGAATAACAGCGGACCCAGGATAGAGCCTTGTGGAACACCATATTGGATATCATGTGTCTTGAGTTGTAATTCCCACAACTAACAAAATATTTTCTCCCTGTCAGGTAGGATTCAAACCAATTTAAGACACTGCCAGAGAGGCCCACCCATTGACTAAGGCGATTTCTAAGAATGTTGTGATCAATGGTGTCAAATGCAGCACTCAGATCTAAGAGGATGAGAACAGATAAATGGCCTCTGTCTGCATTTACCGCAAGTCATTTACTACTTTAACGAGTGCAGTTTCTGTGCTGTGATTTGTTCTAAAACCTGACTGAAATTTATCAAGAATAGCATGTTTATTTAGGTGGTCATTTAACTGCATAATGACTGCCTTCTCTAGAACTTTACTTAAGAAGGGCAGGTTAGAGATGGGTCTAAAATTTTCAAGAGCGAGGGTCAAGATTATGTTTCTTAAGTAGGGGTTTAACTACAGCAGTCTTAAGACAGTCTGGGAAGACCCCAGTATCTAGTGACGAATTTACTATGTCAGAACATTATCAATTAGCACGCCTGATACTTCTTTGAAAAACCTTGTTGGTATGGGTCAAGGACGCAGGTGGAGGGTTTTAATTGAGATATTATTTTTGTAAATCAGGTAAATCTATCCTAGTGAAAGAGTTTAATTTGTTTATAACAGGATGTTGGGGTTTAGGGGATCCTTAGTGTTGGGGAGATATACTATGTTATTTCTAATATCATTAATTTTTGATTGAAAATACAGCGACAGCCTCACAGGTTTCACTGGAAGCACTTAGGAGGCATTCCTTTGAGCTACCTGGGTTTAGTAGGCGATCAATTGTTGAAAATAAGACTCTAGGATTACTAGCATTGTTATTTATAATCTTGAGAAATAGCAGCGTCTCTCAAGACGGACAGTGTTATTGTATTCTGTTATTTTGACTTTTAATATTTCGTGGTGGATAGTAAGTTTAGTCTTCCTCCATTGACGCTCAGCTCTACGGCATGTTCTCTTTAAATCAGACACTCTTTGGGTCTTCCATGGTATAACAATGCTAGAAGATTTTTTCACTGTCTTTTCAGGTGCAACTATGTCAACAGCAGCTCTCACTTTAGAATTAAATCTTTCCACCTTACTATTTACATTGTCCTCGCTATTATAGCTGGCACTATAAACGGACTGATTGCTTAAAATGTTTGTAAGTTTTAAAGCTGCTGCGAATCAAAGAAGCGTTTTTAACAATATGCTTCTCATGAGTGTTTTTATCATTATTTCTATATTAAAAGTAGAAGAAAATGGTCTGATAGACCAATATCAATGATCTGTTTTATATCAACTTTCAGTCCTTTAGTAATCACTAAGTCTAATGTATGACCTGCTTTATGTGTAGGCTGATTTATGAGTTGTCTCAAATCAAAAGAATCCAGGAGGTTCATAAATTCTTTTACTTTTAGATCACACTGATTATCTATATGAAAATTAAAGTCGCCAACTATTAGGAGTGTGTCATAGTTAGTAATTAAAATTGACATTAAGTCAGAGAATTCCTCAAAAAGCGCGTTATATTTAGGAGGTCTATACACGGATAGTACTAGAACTTGAGAATCTCCATGAATAACAACGGCGAGATACTCAAAGGACTTGAACTTACCAAAACTGACATCTTTACATTTTAATCGCTCGAGTAAATGTTAGCCAATCCGCCCCTTTTCCCTGGCGGTTTGCAAGTAAAACTGTAATCCGGGCGCAGATTCGATTAAAACTGACGTGCATCTGAATTCAGCCATGTTTCATTTAGTGCAATAAGATCTATTTTTATCACTAATAAGATCGTTGATAAAAACGTTTTGTTAGTTAAAGCTCTGACATTTAATAGTGCCATATTTAATGTTTGGAGGTGCAGAGATGAGTACTATGTGCGTTATTGTTATTTGGAATAGGAACTAAATTATTATTATTAGCGCTCTGTGTGTATTTTTGTTTAATCTGTGATCTGTTTTATAGTTTTAATACATTGTTCCTCTAAAATAGTGATTTTAATTAGATTATTGGAGTTTATGCCGTATTTCCTAGGTTTTCTACGTGCATTGAGATTGCTTATTACAGTATTAATGGTGTGAACTTTAACGGAAGACTCTATTAAACATTCATCATGTCCTGGCACAGCAGTATTATTTCGGAAGGGGTTAAGAGCAGAGATAGATAGTCAAGAAAAACGAATTACCTTCGATATGTTTTGGAGAGGACCCGGCGCAAACTGTTCGGATGCAGGCCATCACGCTTGAAGAGACGCGCCTTTCCAAAAGAGATTCCAATTGTTGATGAAGCCGACATCCTTCTTCTTGCAGAAACCCTGTAGCCAGTTGTTCAACCCTAGCAGACGACTGTAGTACTCGTTGGATCGTCTGACGAGAGGTAGTGGAAGATCTTTGCCGATGGGGTCCTCTCCTTCGTGTCTCTAATCAAAGCTGCGAAGTCAGCCTTCAGGATTTCTGATTGTCGGTGCCTTATATCGTTTACGCCGGCATGCAAGACGATTGATCCGACTGCCCTCTCCTTGTGTTTCGTAGACTGCTGGCGACGTTTCATTACATCTCGGACACGAGCACCGGGAAAACAAGAAACAAACGATTTTGCATTAGGGCATGCGACATTAAGGTTTCTAACGATGGAATCACCTACCACTAATACATCACCAGGTGCTGAAGGCGAAATGGGGACGCGGAAAGGGTCAAACCGGTTCTGAGATAAAATGCTCGCCTGTGCCGATGGAGGTGCTCTGGCCTTGAACCCCCGCCTGCATAGCTGAAATCCACCGAGGTCAGCAGCGGCGTCGCTCCTACGAGACGCGGGGTGAGGTCGGCACAACGCTGGGTTGATGTTTCGCGGTTCCAGATGGCAAGGACGGTTTATCCAACAGCCGGGCCTTCAGATTTCTCAGGTATTTCCGTCGGGACAGGAGTTTCTGAATCTTTTCATCAAGTGCTTGGAGTTCCTCAATTACGATTTCAACGCGAGTTACCCCACTGTCGGCCATTTTCTACTTCGTGCCCTAGGAGAAATGAGAGAGAGAGAGAGAGAGAGATGGTGCTGACTTTTGAGGCAGGCTGTTTGCTCGACTCTTTCATATACAGTATGTTTAACTCTCCTTTTTATTTGTTAGTTCTTCCCAGCAGCGACTGTTCTATGATCGGGTGTCCTCACTCAGCATGGTTACCTTTTCAGTTTTCATTTACTGAATGGACTTCATTTGAGAATCCGTCTTTGTTATTC
>NW_024385600.1:0-14883 GCF_016835505.1 Polypterus senegalus
ACTTTCAGGTAATTAATTCAGAACCAGTTAAAGGCTCAGATGAACCTGAAAATTACACGGAATACTTGAAAAATGAACATGGTAATATTAATCTAATAATCACCTTATGTTACTCAGCGATGAAATGTAACATCTGGAATTGGAAAATACTGGGCCAGCAGTGTTAAACGGTGCTTTAAATCTCCACAAAACAAAGTGTGTGCTTCTGGTATAAATCTTTTACCCCTTTTTTGAGCCTGGCCAGGATTTGTGTGGGTTCACTGATCACTTCGTTTAAAAATGAGTAAGCAGCTAGATGTATCAAAAAAGACACATAACCCATTATAAAGCATGACAGGAACTACGGCATTTAAATGCTGATCTGTGCAGCTGTTTTTGTCTGGTTTGTGATCTCATTCACATTTGTGCACTGAAATATATTGCTTTTAAAACTGGTCTAGTGTCACATCTGTTACGCATGTCTGTGGTTTTGGCCCGGAGGTATAAGCTGCACACATGAATTCCAAATGGAAAATAAATCAGCACAGAGTCTTTACTGGCCATTATTTGCTGCAATCCTCATGCAAGGAGTAGCCAGCTTTTGGAGGAGCCTGCAGGGATGCAAGAGGAAAAAAAAAAATTAAAAAAAATCTGGGATTCTTGATTTTATTACTTACAACAGAATTCATCAGGCACAAGTATCACAGTTCGGTGATTCGACGTGTCACCTAATTCCCAAGGATTTTCAGTTTTAAGCCAGAGTGCATCTTTCTGGTCTCATCACTCTTGATCACATGGGCATGTCCCTGCTAAAAAAAAGTCTAAGCATGCCGCCTGGAAGGGCAGAGGTTGTACTTCTGGGATTAGAATAATAAATGGAAAAACTCCTCAGTGCCGACTTCTGCGAGGTACAAAGGGGCCAAGTGTCTCTTACTGTAGATAATGGAAAAACTCCCCCAGTTCAAGGCAGCCTTAGCTGGCATTGATTAAGTGAGCAGAGGCACATTACAGAGGAGGATTCGGACTAGCTGCATAAATAATAAAACCAGAATTAATTAGAGGTGAAAGGAAAAAGTGTATAACAAAGTATACAGTATGTATTGGATAGTGTGGGCATGAGAGGTAGTACAACTGACCCAAACAGGATTCATGGTTCTTTTGGCTAATTATTCTCTTCTCTGAAATATTAATTCTATGAGGATCATAATTCTATGCCTGCTTACAAAATGTAATTGATTCAATTTGTAACAAAAAGTAAGGCACAATGACGTGCAGTCAGTCCAACAACACTGCAGCAATAGGCACCAGACAGGTGGGTTAGGAAACAGGTGGAATTGTTTTTGAAGTGTTCAAGCAGAGCACTTTAAAGGTCAGAGAAAATAAAAGATTACAACCAGTTTTAAGCCGATTCATATATTGTATCATTTTGTTTTCCATTTCAGTATAAATCAAGGACAGCAAAGTAAGGCAGCAGCTTGAAATACTGTTACATAGCCTGTAAACCCTTGCTGAATTTCTGAATGGAATATCATTACATTTTCCTGGGCATAGCTTTTGCCATGTCCTTCCCCATTCCTTACACACATGTTCAGCCTTTTTCCAAAACTTCCACTACTATTTTGACCTTTGGCGCAGTAAACAGTTGCCGGACAACTTCAAATACAGTAACTATAATAAAAAGCATTCATCCCCCTGGACGTTTTCACTTTTATTGATATATAGTGAATTTAGGGTCAAGGGTCAATCAACATTAATAGACTCTTTAATATCAAAGTGAAAACAGATCTTTGCAAAGCGGTCTAAATTAATTTCAAATATAAAGCGCAACATAAGCATTCACACCTTTAACATGACACACCTAAATCATCACTGCTGCAGGCAATTGGTCTTAGAAGTCACATCATTAGTTCAATTGGAGTCCACGGTCTGGGGTTTTCAGTTGTATGGAAGAGCCAGCTTGTCATGATTCAGTATGGTGACCTAACCTACACAATGAAGACCAACAAACACACCAAGCAACTCCATAAAAAGGTGATTGAAAAAACAGCCAGGAGATGGAGACAAAAAATTATCCAAGTCACTGAAAATCTTTTGGAGCCCAGTTGAATCAATATTGAAGAAATGGAAAGAGTTTGACCTCAACTGTAAATCTGCCAGAGCAGGCTGTCCATAAAACTGACTGACAGTGCAAGGCGACTAGTGAAGGCAGCCACCAAAGACCTATGAAAACTGAAGGAGTTACAATCTACAGTGACTGTGCTGACAAAATAGTTGCCTGGGCTTCACCATTCACAGCTTTATGGGGAGTGGCAAAGAGAAAAATGCACTGGACATTTTGGGTAGAGTTTTCAGAAGGCATAAGGGTGACTCTGAAGACATCAGATGAAACACCATGTTTGAACACATTATCAAAACACACCATCCCCACAATAAAGTGATGCCATGGTGGTAGCAGCATCAAGCTGTACAAATGCTTCCCTGCAAAGGCCTTGAAAGGTTAGTGAGTTTCAAATGAATGCAGCAAAATATTGGGAAACCCTGGTTGAAAACTTGATTGCAGTCTGCAAGACCTAGCACCTTGGGGAAGACTTGCTTTCCATCAAGACAACCGTCCCAAGCATAAAGCCAAAGCAACCAAGGAATGGCTTCAAAACAACAATGTCCTGGAGTGACGAGTCAGAGCCCTTATCTCAATCCACTGAGAACTGGTGGCTGGACTTGAAAAGGCTGTCACCTCCATTCCGCAACCTGACAGAACTTCGAAGTGTTTAGCAAAGATGAGCGGGGAAAATGGCACAGTCAGTTGTGCAGCTGATAGAGAGAGACCTGTGCAAAGGGACTCAGGGCTGTCATGGCTACAAAGGTGAATCTCCTATATACTGGACTTGAAGGGAGTGACTACTTATGTGATCAATTATTTTGTGTTTTATATTTGTAGTTTATTTAGGCCACTGTGCAGAGATCTGCTCTCACTTTCACATTGAAAACTCATTTTCCATTGATTAGTGTCAAAAGCCCTCATGAAATCTACTGTATAACAGTAAAAATGTGGAAACTTCCAAAGGATGAGTACTTTCTATAGGCATTGTATAAGGCATTCACATGTTATATGGAGTTTTGCATTTAGATTCTGCTGACTCTCTCAAACATCACCAAACTGTCATTAATCACAAATAGTCCCAGTTTCCTAGTCAAGCTAACGGAGTACCAGAGAGGAGCTGAAGAATGACCAAGTGCAGGGGCAGAGCTACCTTCAGCATTATAGAAGATATTCAAATCTGGTTAGGTTAAAATAAAAGAATTTTTCCTACACCTTTGGTTCCTTTTGATTTACTGGCATGGATTGTCGTTTTCTCTGCTTTTTCTGAATCTTATCTTCTTCCAGCAACCTTGTAGCGGTGCCACATAGTGTTTAAATGTCAGTGCTGTGTGTGTCTCGTTTTCTATTGTCCCATTGACTGCGTTGTGTGT
Source organism: Polypterus senegalus (assembly GCF_016835505.1). Taxonomy (NCBI): domain Eukaryota; kingdom Metazoa; phylum Chordata; class Cladistia; order Polypteriformes; family Polypteridae; genus Polypterus; species Polypterus senegalus. The sequence goes on from NW_024385600.1 coordinate 3,451, forward strand.
ATCAGTTAATGTTGTCCCCGTAAAGGAGGGCCGGATGATGGGAGAGGAGTTCACAATCACTTACCTGGAAAAACACCTGTATATCAATTCAATCAATTACTGCTGTCACGGATTATTTAAGGAGAAGAGGAGGAGACGAAAAGGGGAGACCAGCACGAGGAGAGAGAAGGAGAACAACCAATAACGCATTCCACGATTACAACCTGCCTGCCGTTTCATTCCATTGCGCTATCATCCAGTTTGTATTTCATTCATCCCGACTGCCTTTCAACCTGCTTACCGCTGAAGACCCCGGGGTCGAATCATCATTCGCCGCACGCCGAGGAATCACGGTGAGGTTATTCAAACGCCGGGAAATACCAACATTACTATCGTCATTAATCAGTACCCGTATTCAGGACATTTTATTTCACGTACCGGACTCAAGTTCATGATCATTCCGTTTGCCAGCCATTTGTCGTTTGTGTGGTGTGTGTCATATGTAACGTGGACAAGGGAGGGGATTTATATATATATATATATATATATATTGTCGGGTTTGCTATGTGGGATTGTTGGGGTGGAGGAATATTTGAGTGTACATTTGTCTTGTAGGCGTGTCTTGTCCCATTTAATACATTTATTCTTGTTTCCTTTTACATTCTGCTTATTGTCTTTGCTTTTCAAACCGTCGATTGTGGGGAAAGTTAATCTGTGTAGAGTGCAGCTTGACAGGAAAAGGTTTCTCAGTCAATTATCCAGGCCACAGGTCTTGGAGGTGTAGCTGCCGGCTGGGAATAAGGGTCGGCCGTTACAACCTGAGTCATCATTGCTAAAAATCAGAGCCACTACTGTTGTATCACTAACACATGTGAGGATGGGGTTAATGTCAATAATTGCTGTACAGTTGTTGGTGATCAGGAAGATGAGTTGACGAGTAGACAATCTTAAGGATATTTTGATGTTCATCATGAGGTCTACCAGGCAGGAAGACTTATAGATCTATAAATACAAGAGTCTCTGCAAGGTAACAAAATTCAAGCATTCATAAAGAATATAGTGGTTTTAAATTGACCAAATATATCGCAAATTTATCGATTCAAGCTATTAAAACACCTATAGCTAGTAAATGTCAGTATGATATTTACCATCTGCTGACTTTAACTGCTAAAAAGCCGGTCCAAAAGGGAAGCTGTAAAGAACCCTGGTAGTCACAATAAATACCGGCAAAACAAATCATTGTAGCAAATCTCAGTGTAATATTCACAGTCTGCTTGAGTCATCTAATTTGGACAACTAAACACAGCCATTTAATGGGGAAGGTAGACTATTATAAATAAACAGGGACTGGGAGAAGAAACAGGGTTAAAAATCACTAAATTTCATAACCAGAAAATAAAATAAACTATGAAAAACAAAAACTCATAGTCAAGTTTCAGAAATATCAGTCTAGATATCAAACAAAGAAAGTGTGACAGATTCATTTTCGAAATTCACAATCTTGAGACTGAGGAAGTTCACAATATTGATCCATTACACGTTTGACCCAGTGATGTTACTACTTCTACACTTCCACTTGACCTTAGCAATGACACAGAAATATTAAACAAACTGACTACAAAAATTGTGTCATGGTAGGATGTAAAATCATTTCCACTAATTCAAAATCAAAATGAAATGAACAGATATTAGTAGAAACTGATTCTACACCTTAGAAAACCCAATGCTTGATAAGAAAAACGATCATTTAAGCAACACAGACCATTGGAAAAATCTTGATGAAAATAGGTCATGTTTCAGTCAGTGCTTATTCACTGGCTTATGTTTATTTTATTGATGTTTTTCAATTATTATTATTATTAAATTGTTTTATATTATTCCCCATTATAGTTCTTTTTCTTTCAGCTGCTCCCATTAGAGTTCACCACAGTGGATCATCTTTTCCATATCTTTCTGTCCTCTGCATGTCCTCTCTCTCATCACATCCATAAACATTCTCTTAGGCCTTCCTCTTTTCCTCTTACCTGGCAGCTCTATCCCTAACATCCTTCTCCTAATATACCCAACATCTCTCCTCTGCACATGTCCAAACCAACGCAATCTCACCTCTCTGATTTTGTCTCCAAACCATCCCCACCTGAGCTGACCCTCAAATGTACTTATTTATAATCCTATCCATCCTCGTCACACCAATGAAAACCTTATCTTACTCTGGACACTCTTCTCCACCCATTCCACTCTGCCTGCACTCTCTTTTTAACCTCTTTTCCACAATCCCCATTACTCTGTACTGTTGATCCCAAATTCCTACCTTCACCAGCTCTACTCCTGCATCCTCACCATTCCACTGATCTCCTCTCATTTACACACATGTATTCTGTTTTGTTCCTACTGATCTTCATTCCTCTCCTCTCTAGAGCATATCTCCACCTACCCAGGGTCCCTACTATTGCTACAGATCACAATGTCATCAGCAAACAAAATAGTCCACGGGGGCTCTTGTCTAATCTCGTCGGTCAACCTGTCCATCACTATTGCAAATAAGAAAGGGCACAGAGCCGATCCCTGATGTAATCCCACCTCCAACTTGAATGCATGGTCACTCCTACTGCAGACCTCACCACTGTCACACTTCCCTCATACTTATCCTGTACAACTCTTACGTACTTCTCTGACACTCCCGACTTCCTCATAGAATACCACAACTCCTATCTAGTCATATGCATTCTCCAAGTCCACAAAGACACAATGCAACTCCTTCTGTCCGTCTCTACATTTCTCCATCAACTCCCTCAGAGCAAACATTGTATCTATAGTGTTCTTTCCTAGCATGAAACCATTCTGCTACTCGCTAATTATCACTTTCCTTTTTAACCCTAGCTTCTACTACTCTTTCCCATAATTTAACATGTTGTGGCTCATCAGTTTTATCCCTCTGTAGTTACTACAGCTTTGCACATCTCCCTTATTCTTAAAAATCGGTAACAGTATACTTCTCCACTCCTCAGGTATCCTCTCACTTTCCAAGATTACATTAAACAATCTGGTTAAAAGCTCCACTGCCATCTCTCCTAAACATTTCCATACTTCCACAGGTATGTCATCTGGACCAACAGCCTTCCCATTCTTCATCCTCTTCATAGCTGTCCTTACTTCCTCCTTGTTAATCCTTTGCACTTCCTGATTCACTATCTCCTCCACATCATCCAACCTTCTCTCTCCCTCTCATTCATCAGCCCCTCAAAGTACTCTTTCCATCTGCTCAACAAATTCTCCTCACTTGTAAGTATGTTTCCATCACTATCCTTTATCACCCTAACCTCCAGCTCAGTTTCCTTAGCCAATCAGTACAGGTCCTTTTTTCCCTCCCTAGTGTCCAACCTCTCCTACAAACTCATCATATGCATTATTTTATGTTTATTATTTGGTATTTACTGTACAGTATGTATTGTCTTTAAGCTTATATATGCTCTTTCTGCCTTCTGCTGTGAGGTCACCATAAAATCACACCTCAGGGTCTGACCTCCATCTTTATATTCTGGTGAAAGGACTTCCCTCAGATTATCATTAATTGTTGCAGGTGTTAATTATTGTAAGTATTGTTTTTGTGTGCCTTTCTAGTTTTGTGAATTTTTGTACTGTTCCCGATTCTGGTATGCAAAGTTTTCGACTTGGTGTTATGATTTAGTCTCACAAGTGAGCAAAAGCATTGTGAGACATTGAAAAACACCCAGAGAAGCAAGCCATAATCTCACTAGCCTGCCTAAAAAAAGTTGTATACTCAAGGCAGCCGCACTTCTATGCAAGTGGCTGGTTTTTGTCCTACATCTGACCAAAATGTGCTTTACTGTCAAAGTTCCAAAATATATTCTGTAAAGTTCAAAAATACTCTCAAAACACCCCACAAGGTAGGGAATCATCATTAATCATTAGCTTGTATACAGGAAGGCCAAGAACACTCTTTAAAGATTAGGATTTATTGACATAAATTGGAGTATGCAGCAAAAAGAACAAATTAGCCAAAAATTATCAAAAAGGCAAACAAGAACCAGAGCAAAAATCAAACAAAATCACAATATGAGAACCACCTACATCCACCAGAGCACATTTGAAATAAAACCCCCTGCCTTTACAGGGCTGGGGGTGGTCCCTCAATGGTGATGGAAGGGTGGTCCTGCCTCTTGTGGATCCACCCAGAAAATATGAGGAACATAACAGAAATGCAAAACATACATAGATAATAACTATATAGAATAAAATTAAGATAGGCCTGTTACATAATTAGACACCTTGTAACTACACAAACGCTAGTATTAAAAAAAATGGAAAACAATGAATTATAATTAAAAAAAAAAGAACAAAGCTGATAAAAAGAAGCACTTTAAATGTGAGCTGGGGAGGTAAACTAGCTTGACCATAACACTTGGTTGCCTTGTTTTGACCTTTTTCCCTTATTTTGTGCATCTTCGATTACTTTTTGCACTACATTTTTTATAAAGATTCTCGTGCTGGACTGTATATTTTAAACTTCTAGTCAGCTCCCTATATTTACGTCTGTGTAGGCTACAGCCCACAGGTAGATGTTTTTACTATGTAGCATTTTTTTATGTATTCTCTAGAATGTGTATAATTATGTTCTGTTTCTTTAAATGTTCTGCTGTTCCTTGTTCTTTGTAGGTGGAGCCCTAGGACATCACTGCTCCTGAGCCCTCACTCTAAATATACAAGTGAGCTGAGAAGGTTCAGGTGCAGGAGATCACTTCCACTTCATTAAAAGTGGAATCTGGTGTGAGTACTGTACAAAATGTACAGAAAACGCTGGATTTTAGAACATAGATTAGTGTATCCAATGCATTTATATACCACTGTACTTAGACTTGAAAAATACCCAACTTGTACTTTAAAAGTTCTAAAACCCATTAAGAATTGCCTTCTAAACTTCATTTCAATAATCCCTAGCAGCAGAAGAATGGAACTTCAACACTAAGTATCTACTTTATGAACAGGATGGCTTAAGGTAAATTACATCAACGGGAAGAAGAAAAGGAAACTTCATGAGGAATTACATTTGAATAAAATGGTATAGGTCTATTCTATTTTTATTGAACTTAAATGTTTTTTTAACAAAAAAATATTTTTTTTAATACAAAGTGTCCTTATCAGTCCCCTACATTCAACAGAATAACTCAGTATATGGCACACTAAGTGAAATACAGTATAAATAATAGGGGTAGTCCATAGCCAGAATGATAACATGACTGTCAAAGCATACAAAATGAAATGCATGGAAGGAAAGAACAGAGAACACAAGGAATTAAAAGCATTTAAATGAAACGGAACACTTTTGGGACACTCCTATAATATATGACCTACCATGTGTGGTGGATTGCCCATTTAACCACCACAATGTTCTTGACCTTTCAGCCCCTTTCGAACACTCCATCTTTCTTGCCTCCTCCTCCCACCATCTGAGTATTTGTTCCTACTCCCACAATGGGTTCCTGGCACAGACTTGGCCTTTATGACCCACAAAGATGTCTACACCTTCTAAATGTTCTGGGGCCTGTCTCTCAGAGGGCATTCTGGGAACTACAGATGGCCTGTCCTCTCCAATATCCAGCAAGGGTGGACCTGCTTATTTAACCATCTATCAAATAACACCCTCTCCAAAAGGAGAAAAACAATACCATAGACAAAAGCAGGAAGTATTTGCAAATGAAGTGCATATCAGGAAATACAAACACAGGAAACTAATAAACACAGTATGAATTAGGTTACAAAAATTTACTGAATAATCTAAACAAGCATCACTGTCCATATAAACAGTCTATTCCAGTAATTCTAAATCCGCAAATGTAAACCAAACCAGGCCACTAGATTTATCAGTGTGGAAAATAATTGAAATGATGGTAGTTTTCAAGTGGAGGGTTGCCAGTGTCTGACAGAGCAAAGAAGTGTTTTGAGTGTGAAACACTCAACATATCTACCTACTGATTTCAGGAAATTCCCTTTCTTCAGTGCATTAACTCTCTCTATATATACAAAGTACTACAACTACTACTAATTAATAATAACAATACTACTACTAACAATAATAATAAATTATATTTATATTGTGCTTTTCTTGCTACTCAAAGCAAGATAGTGGGCAGCCACTTGAACTACACCAATGTGTAGCATCCACCTAGATGATGCAATGGCAGACATAAAAAGAAACAAGGGATTATTATGGGGCAGAATGACCAGGCCATGGTGGGCAATTTAGTTGCCACAAAGAGACAGGACCTCGGTTTTACATGTCATTTCAAGGGCTGTACCAATTTTGAGAAGTATCCAGCTGCAATCAAGACAGTTTTAGGCCTCAGACACTACTAGGAGGCCTAGAACCTCTTTGCATTCATGTGAGAAAAATGACAATGTTTATTTTACCTCTTGTATAACTGTACAATTAAATAATTTACTAACTGGATTCAGTAGACATCTTTAAGTTGATGTGTTGCTGCACCTAGAAAATGGATTCATTTATTTTTTTCACACAAAAAAGTATTACATACATACATACATACAAAGTCTGATTGTAATGCATGTGGTTCCCGGTCTGCAAGTCGGCTATGCATGTGGTATGGCTGTACAAGTAAGACAGTAAGTAGACAATAGTAGGGGATGTTAAATTACGACAAGGCTTTAATATTACCTTTCAGTCTGAATCAAAGCACAAAGTGACAGCAAAGTGGTAAGTACCATGAGCAAATGACAAAAGCATCAACAATCACAACAGATACAGAAACCAAATCTATTTATAGGAAACCAGTGAAATCATTTACCTCATTCATTCCTGGACTTTAATGGGTGTTTAACAGAAAAATCAAAAATACTTGTGCACAGTTTTGCAACTTCCCTCACTATATACAGAACTTTAAATCTGACACTTCTTGGGACTTTTTAGCAAAAAATTGTATGCTTTAATGGTGACTTGTATACATTACTTTTGTGTTCAGTATTTCTAAACCTCACAGAAGAGAGAGAGTTTTCCTAAATAATAATGCTGACAAAATCAAAATAATAAATCACCCTTTTCCTCCCACCGTCGGATGATTTATGATATTATTTCCGTATATTGTGTCAATCAAATAACTGCTGTACATATTGTTAAAGTAACTGCAATTCATACAGGAAAATGTTATATCTGAATGGAATCTGGTGAGCCCACATCTATGTGGCAAGAAATCTTAATCCAGACTCAAAGTGAAATTGGAACGGGATACCCACTTTCATTCAAACTTGCAGACTCCATTACAGTATTTAAGAAGCAGTTGTAGACTGTTTTATGAATATCTATCTCATTTATAATGGCTTTGTTAGGTTCTTGTACCTACAGAGATTAACTAGTCTAATATGCTGTTCTGTTTGATTTGAACTCTTCATTTATGATGATCAATTTTGTAACCTTGTTCTGTAGGACTTGTTTTATAACTGTCCCTTAGATGCTTTTATCCAAAGCGACTTATAAAAGAGGTCCATGCACCTAACTGAACAAACGTCAGTCTAAGTGAGTAAATGTAAATGTCATCATGTACAGTAACATTACTCCTTAGCTAAATGGGAGAATCACTTAAACATTTCTCCTTGAAGCTGTACAATAACCTATTATCTCAGTGACTAATCCAACTAGTGATGTCTGTGAATCCTCAACTGCTTTTACAGTCTGCTGAAAACATTTCTGGGCTGCAAGCTGCTGTTATTGTAAATAAGGAAACTGTATTTAATTAGCAAAAGATGTTGCTATTTCTACATACTTTGAAGTGAACTGGAAGTCATGTTGGGGTTCTCAATCCAACATTAAATTATTGTTGAACTTCCTTATTTTTTTTTTTTTATTTTACAGTCAAGTGCGAGTTGCTCATGTAATTCACCTTATGGGTGCTGTTGTGGACTACAGCTGTCTGGGCCAGTAAACAGGTGTATTCCTTTAGGGCTCTATTTGTAGTAAACTGCATAAAACATCAGGAAAAAAAGTCTTCTTTAATGTATTCCAGGGCACACTTCAAAAGAGCTCTAATTCACCTCCTTATTTAAATTCTTAGTCACTCATACTCCTCACCTGCAGTGAAGGACTGAAAAGAATAAAGCTACATACTGAGACTCTCGGGGTTCCTCTATTTAAAGAAGAATGGAATCATGAGACAAATCAGGGTTTTATTAACAGGCAAAACTCCAAAATACCAGAGAGACAGTACTCTAATTGCATTGGATGTTAAACTAAAATAGTAAATTAAAGGATGTAGAGGAGGAGTAGAAAGCCAAAACAATTTCACGTAACCAGAGCCAAAGCATAACATGAAATTTGTAGTAAATTAACAAAAGTATTTGTTGCCAAAAACCAGAATGAAACACTAAAAGGCCAGGACACATTATGTGATTTTTTCAGCAATTTTCAACCACATGCTTCATTTACAGAAGTCAGTCACCTAATGTGACATACCCAGTGACTCACTCCAACTAGTCCATGACTTGCTCACACAAAATCAAACAGGTTGTGAGATGGTTGTGAATTTGTGTATTTTGCACTGTTATCTTGCTGCCGAACAGCATTTAAGCATAAGCATCACTCCAACTCACACCGTGGTGTGATGCTGTACTCAAAAATCTAATGACACACATTATTGTCATCTGTTCATTGTTATTTTAAGGATAGGTTCCATTAAACATAGATTTATAATAAATTGCTTCTTTAAATGTAATTCTGTTCTCAATACCACTTAATCAAATCCCTGGCCTGCTGGCTCAAGGAAGTATGTGTGGGGAGGGGATTGCATTTCAGCATACTGTGTATGTGTTTTAGCATTTAATATAAGCATTTCAAACATTGAATTATTACATAGGCCACCTAAACATGCAGCCTGTAAACTTCATTACTTTTTGTAATAAGCTCAATAAAACATGATTCAGTGTTACAACAAACAAACAAATAAATAAAATATTGAAGCTTGAACATACAACTGATGAATAATGTAAACAAATGAAAATCATTAACATATAACAATAATAATCCATTCACTTTCTAAAATTTCCATTACTACTACTACTGATAACGTGTTTCAGTTCAAAAGAATACAGTTTGCTGTAAATTTGTGTTCTGCATTGATTAAGTGCCAAAAATCAGTCACTAAGGAAAGCAGGAATTGAACTACGGCAGGAATACTTAAATCCTGGGCACTTGTTTGTAGCATGTTCAAGACTAAGCAGCTCCACTAAACTACAGTAATATTATTATCCCCTGGTAAAAGAACTACAAATATTGCATACAAAAAGTACTTAGTTACATAGTACTTCTGACACATCCAATTAACTGACAGAACTATAACGGAGACCTATGTCTTATGAAATTTCTGGAGTGAAGCCAGTAACAAAGCTAGTTTATACAGTATATACAGTACATACTAAACTACTTACAGTGCTGTGAAAAAAATATTGACCAGCTTGCTTTATGCTTCCGAATATGTTCAGATATCCATCAAAATCTAATACCATATTAGAAAAACACCAGTGTGAATAAATACATGTATTTAATTTTTCACTTACAGTATCTAACGAAAAAAATAATCCAATATCAACTTGCACTGTGTGAAAAAGTAACTACCCACTAGTTAAACCAACTCAACTAACGGGACATTTAGAGTCAGCTGAGTGAACACACAGATTTGAATACAGCCAGTCCTGCTCAGTACAAATCTCAATTTTTTTTTAATGCTCACCATCAAAGTCAAGTTGTCAGCACAAAGATTCATTAGCACAAAATCCCACAACCAAAGAAAATTTCTGAAGAGACAAGAAAAAGGGCTGCAAAAACATTTCTGAGGCTCTGGAACTTCATTGAACCACAGTGAAAATGGAAAACATTTGGATCAGTTGTAAATCTTCCTGACTTTCACAAATTACTATTAGGCTACAGCTTAATGTCAACCAGGAAATCATAAACGATACTTAAAAAAAATAATAAAAAAAAACACATTCAAAGAATGGCAGTGAGGGAAGTGTTCAAGAATCCATGTCCAAAAAGACAATGGGCAAAAAAGTTAATTTAGAAGAAGGTAATACATAAACCGCTGCTAACCAAGAACAACATACATGCTTGTCACCATTTGCCAGTAAACACCTGTATCCTCAAGCAAAAGAGATTATATGGCCAGATTACTAAAAAATTGAACATTTTTTAATGATGTTAGTCTCTTCATTATTGGTGTGAAATAAATGCAGCATTTCATAATAACAATGTCATACTAGCTGTTAAATGTGGTTGTTGTAGTGCGGTGGTGGGGGGATGCTTTGCTTGCTCATGACCTTGATATGATCACAGTTCCTAGAGTTTAGTCAGAATGGTATGAAAAACACTAAAATATCCAGTGAGTGACAGTTCTGCAGACAGAAAGGCCTTGTTGATGGTAGAGGTCTGAGGAGACTGGCCAGACTGGTTCGAGCTGACAGAAAGACTATGGTAACTCAGATGATCACTCTGCACCAATGTGGTGAGCAGAAGAGCATCTCGAACACACAGTATAGGGTGGTCCAGATCTAATTATGCAATTTTCATTATGCTATAACTTAAGTTTATTACATAGAAAAGCACCCGAAAAATCCTGGACCATCGAAGTGTGTGAACTGACGACCACGAAGAATTGTCTTTGCGCCGAACTGGAATTGTCCCGCATAAATGTAAGTCATCCAGACAATCTGGATCTGCATAATTAGATCTGGACCACCCTGTATATCAACCACGTTGGGTTCCACACCTGCCAAACAAGAACAGAAAACTAAGGCTACAATGGGTACAGGCTCACCAAAACTGGACATTTGAAGACTGGAAAAAATTAGCTTGATCTGATGAATATTGATTTCTGTTGAGACACACAGATGGTAGGATCATAATTTGTCCTAATAGCATTACTCCATGCCCCCCATCTTGCCTTGTGTAAACAGCCCAGGCTGATGGCAGTGGTGTAATGGTGCAAGGAATGTTTTCTTGCTATATTTTGTGTGTGTTAATACCAATCAATCACCACTTGAATGCCACTGGGTATTTCAGTATCCTTACTGAGTAATGACAATGTGCCTCCTTCATGACCACAATTTATTAATCTTCTAATCACTACTTCTAGCATGACAATACACGCGGTCAAAACCAAGAGTCGTCCCAAACTGGTTTTATGAACATTAGAATGAATTCAGTGATCTTCAGTAGTCTTCCCAGTCACTGGATCTGAATTCAATAGAACACATTTGGGATGTGGTAGAACAAGAGATCTGCAGCATGGATGTGCAGCAGACAAATCTGCAGAAATTACATGATGCAATCATGTCGACATGGACCGTAATCTTAAATGAAAGTTTCCAACATGCTGTGGAACCCACGCCATGAAGAAGCGGTCGATGTTTTGTAACAAAGGTTCCCATGCT
>NW_024385601.1:0-12037 GCF_016835505.1 Polypterus senegalus
TCCCAAGACACTTAGAAAAATTTCCAGCTTTTGAAAAGTGGCAGGAGAGTTGGGATAAGTGCATTCAAAGTGGAGGAGAGTATTTGAGGGTGACTAGTATGTAATTTTACTGTAAAAACGTTTCTTTTAAAACATTCACCGTATTTTGATTACCTCGTAAGACCGTCCAGAGGATGCCCCCTTTGTCCATGAAGGATTGAAGTGGTCTTCAGGAAGAATACTGCCTGCTCAAGAGCTTTACCCAGAGAAGGGGTTGGAGCCCAGAGGACTCCCTTTGTTACCAAACTGAGCCTTGGTGTCCCTAGAACAAATATGGGTGAAAAGGTCTGGACTGGTTACTATTTAATTAATGTAATCGGGTGCCCTTGATATCCACAACACCCCTAACTTTCATAAATGCTGTTTCTCAGGTGACAGCTTTCTAGGTACCAAATTGATTAATAAGGGGGACATTCAAAAGTTTTCACACTTTAATATTTTCGTTGAAACGTGAAGGTGGGAGGAGTAGAAATTTGAGCATGTCTGAGAGTGTCGTGACTAGTTCTGTCTGGCAAGTGTGGAAGAGCAGATTTCTCTTTGTTATCTTGTACTAATTCATGTCTGAGAAGTAAGCTTTACAAAACCATTGTCACAAGAACGAGACATGGACAGATAAAGTTGGGGCAGCCACCGTATATTGTGGTATCCTGGCTGCAAAGTCGTTTTTCTTATTGAAATACAGAGCACTGAAGTGCATATAACCGAGTCCAAAACAAGACTGACGAAACAAAGGAAAAGGGCAGGTTTTAAAAGGGGAGACGGAAGTGGGTCGTATGGATCTGGCCGTGGTCTTCCACCATTGGCTGGCGGGAGGTGACATCAGAGGACTGGAGCTGGTGGCCGATTCCATTGGCTCCAGCCCCGGAAGTGATGTCAGGAGATCCAGGTGAAACCCCCGGGGATGGTCTACAGGGAAGGGAGAAAAAGTCAGTGCACTCTGCCACCCCCGGCATGCCTCGACATTTCCCACTCAAGCCCTTTAGCTGCCTCCCATGCCACGTGGGGAAAAGGCCCCCTAGCCCAGCCCCGGGCGGGTGGCGACTACCGGGGGTCGTGAACCAAAAAAGAGCATCACTTTGGGCGGGGAAAGCGCCCCGGGCGATACGCGAAAACTTTCGGCTGCAGGTCAAGAAACCACGGGTGACCCGGATTCAACTCCTTGTGGAGGGCCATCACTGTAGGGTGCATGGTCCGTGACAAGGTGAATTCGCCCAACAGGAAATTACCTCAGCTGAGTAATCGCCCATTTAATCGCCAGAGCCTCCCTCCCCGCAGCATACCTGGTCTCCGGTCCAACAGTTTCCGGCTCAGGAACATGATGGGTGCTCCACACCATCGCGTTTTGGCTCACCCCGGGCGCCCAGGCCGGGTCCGGGCCCACCCGGGAGGATGAAGGCAAAGAAAAGTTAGGTGCCATCAAAACAGGTGTGACGAAAAGGCCGCTTAAGTCACCAAATGCAGCGCCTGTTTTTCAGTCCTGCCACAATTTCGGGGCCCTCTTCTTGTCAAATCAGTAAAGGGCCGCTTCTCCGAAAACCGGGGTACAAACCGGGTAGTCCCCGGCCCAAGCCGAGTTTGGGACCTGCCGCTTGGTTCGGAGGGGGCCATTTCAGAATGGCATCATTTGAAGCAGGGCCTACGGTACCCGACCCACAGGTACCCAAAATTGGCCTCGCAACCAAGAAGCATTTCCTGGGATTAATCCGGAGCCCTCACCAAGTGTCCGAAACGCTAGACATGCTGTAGTTTTCCCCCATGTGCTGGAATAGATGACCAGCCACCCAGGTAGAAACACTGTATGAGGTAGGGCAAGCACTTTGTCCCCCAGGCGCTGAAAGGTTGCTGGAGCCCGGCTAACCCAAATGGAAGGACACGATACTGCCAGTGTCCACTAGCTAAACGCGGTTTTTACCTTCGGGAGCCCCGTTAAAGGAACCTGCCAGTACCTTGTTCTAGTCAAGTGTGGTCGGGTATTGACCCCTGCCCAAGCCTCCAAAAGAGGCCCGCCCCGTGCATTGGATAAGCATCAAATTGGGAGACTTGATTAAGCCGACGGAAGTCATTGCAGAACCTCCAACTTCCTCAGGCTTACCGCGAGCACAAGGGGGCTGGACCGGGGACTATAACTTTCCTCAAACACCAAAGCTCCAGCATGCCCCGATCCTCAGCTCCACTTCAGCCTTTGCCTCGGAAGGCACGAGCTTCTCGGACAACAACCCCGGGCTCTGTCACGATGTTGTGCCAATCAGGGGGCCCTTTCCCGGGTTCTCTGACCCCCTCCACCAGTCCGATAACTGTTCCCCAGCTCCTGCCCTGGGACTTAAGTCCGTGCCGGTTAAAGGTCGTGTGTGGGGCGAAGAGTGAGGGGGGCTGGCCGGAGGAGGGATCGGGGCCCCTGTCCTTCCACGTTTCGCAGGTTCACATGAAAAACCCCGCTCCTTGGCCGGATTGGTTGACTCACCAAATAGTCGACCAGCCCCTTTCCTCCCCTTTAAACCCTTGGGGGGCCCTGCCAGTGGGCAAGCAATTTAGAGGGGGAGGTAGGCACTAGGACCATGCCCCGATCTCCCGGCGGAACTCCCGAAGGGGCGTGCGGTTGTAGTACCGAGCCTGTGCTGCTTGAGCCCCTCCATGTGACTTTTGGACAGGCCAATCTTTCCAAATTTTCCCGGCGTAACTGCCCGAATACCCCAAATATGTTTGTGGAGGGAAGGCCTCTTCCCAGCCTTCTTTCAAATATCTAATATGCCCGGGTGTATGTAAGTAGTTCAAAGGGACCTGGAGGCATGGGACTTCCGATAGGCAAAAGGACGAGGGAGGAGCTGATCCCAGTTCCTTCCATCCTGCTGACCACCTTACGCCAGCATTTGCTTGAGAGTTTGATTAAACCCTCTACAATCCCGGTTTGAGGATGATCACTGAGGTTTTTAATGCTTTATTTTCAGTAATCTGCAGTCTCTTGAACGTTTCCGAGGTGAAAAGGGTCCCTGGTCTGTCAAGACTTCTTTGGGGATCCCAGCGCGATACCTAGTAACCCGGCGATGGCTTTAGAGGTAGCTGGCATGGAACAGCTGGGTATGTAGCGTAATCCACGAGGACTAAAATTACTTGTGTCCTCGGGCTGAGGGCTCAGGGTCCCCGGGTCGACCCCCATTCTGTGGGAAAGGGCGTCAAACATGGAATGGAACAGGGAGCACGGTCCCTCCTAGGAATTTGTGAGTTGACACCCGGGCAGGGCAGCGCCAACCTCCTCATTAATTCCTGGCAGGGAGAAACGGAGCTTGATCCCCCAGAGTTTTTGGTTTCCCAGGTGGCCACCTAGGAGGTGGGCGTGTGTGCTCGCAGACCTGCCGCCGGGAAAGGGCGGGCACTAGCAGCAGCCTCGTCTCCTGCCCGCATGCATTGCTACGGGAAAGGAGGTCATTATTAGCACAAAGTAGGGGGCCCTGGCACGACGATTAATGCGCAATTGACAAGACCACTGCATTTTTACAAACTTCAGGAGTCGTCATTCCATTGTCCCTTCTGAAAAAAAGCCGTTTTTAAATTGGAACCAAAACGGGGAGAGGTCAGCGACCTCAATGGGGGTGGTTTCTCCCCCCCTGGCTGCTGGTGGATGAGACCGCGAGGCCGGAGTTTCCACGTCAGTTAGGCGACCGCTCTCTCTCTCTGTCGGATTACACGGCGAGGCAACGAGAGCGGTTATCTCCGTCCATACGAGGCCCAAATTAACCCGAGTGGTATGTGTCTCACCGCGGGTTTTAGACAGTCCGCCCTAGTATCACGGGGGTGGAGGGTCAGGTAGGACCGCTACGGTGAGTTTGCAAACCCTCCGTAACTGATGACACAGCGGCGGACCTGTACCAGCGGATGTCTCCGTGGACACAGGTTATACCGGTCTTAAATTTTAGCCACTGTTTGCGGTTTGCACAGCGGCGGGGAACAATGGAAATGTTTCTGCCGGTCGAACAAACCTGTGGTCGTGTCCGTTTAGCATCACACGCCAGTATTGGGACCACCAACGGATTGCAAACACCCAACCCCCCTCGCCTCCACCTGCATTCCTCCTTTCCCCGCGGTTTCGAGCCGGGACAGGTGGCCCCATGGCTCCGGATTGTACAGGAGGGGCCAGGTCTTGACGATCCGCTGGGTTGACATGAGGATGGTTCTGCTCCCCAGAGTGTGAGGCCCCTCTGCATCTCCATAACTCTATGAGCTCAGACATGTTCTTAAACCGCCGCCCAAACCGGCTGGGTGAAGCCACGGGCGCTTCCAGGAGCAGATAGCGTTTCCTGCTCTATTATTTGGTAGGGGGTGTTTTCAAATGGCCGTAGCCTGCCCTACCATTGCCCAAAGGGCCAGGCTTGTCTGTTGGTCGGCCCCTCAGGGTCCACCTCCATTTTTTATTTTATTCACCTGCCGTCTGGGGCACCCCCGGTGGTAAATGGGGCTTTGGTTTCGAGGGAGGCAGGCACCCCCCCAAGAGAGCATACTGAGTCCCTTTGCCCCTCAGGGCAGCCCCTTCTGAGCCCCACCCGACACTCCCTGGCCTCCAGATGGCCCAGTTATGAGTGCGGGAGCGGAGCCCGCCGTCAGCCGGACGGGGGCACCCTACCCACCTGAAGACTCGCCCGCATCCCCACCTGGGTATATTGCAGGTCCTGTCCCCCTTTTCTTCTGGGACTTCTCCATCCTGCCGACTCGCCACTGTCACAAGACAGACATGGACAGATAAAGAGTTGGGGGAGCCACCCGTATATTGTGGGATCCTGGCTGCAAAGTCGTTTTCTTATTAAATACAGAGCACTGAATTATATAACCGAAATCCAAAACAAGACTAGAAACAAAGGAAAAGGGGCAGGTTTTTAAAGGGAGACAGGAAGTGAGGTCGTATGGATCTGGGCACGTGGTCTTCCACCATTGGTTCGTAGGCGGAGGTGACATCAGAGGGACTGGAGCTGGTGTGGCCGACTTGGCTCAGTCCCGAGAGTGATGTCAGGAGATCCAGGTGAAATCGGGATGGTCTACAGGGGAAGGAGAAAAGAGTCAGTGCACTCTGCCACCCCGCATGCCTCCGAACTGCCTTCACTCAGCCCTTTTGCTGCCTCCCATGCGCCCTGTGGACACCATGTAATAGCATGCTTTGTTTTAGCAAACAGAAAATATTTGTGCAAAGGACTCAAGGTCTAATTCACACATGAGTCTGCCTTATCAGTTTTCCCTTAGCTACATTTGAAGCCATACAAAAAGGGGCCAAGAAATCAAGTTTTTTTTTTTTTTTTATTAATTTTATTACAATCAATACATAGCAATCAAATTTTTACAAAAAAAAAGTATGTAAGAACAGATCGATCCCACCCTTGAGAGAGAGGGGCAAAAGCGGTGTAAAATTTAACTTGTAAAAATACCTAAATCAACAAATTTTTCTGTGCTTTATAAACTCATTTCAAAATATTGATTGATCCTGCCATGTTTTGAAAAAGTCTGACAGATCCTCTAACTGAGTATTTGATTTTTTCCATTTAAATAATATAACACTCAGTTTCCCACTGACTTAAAGAGGAGAGTTTGGGTTCTTCAGTTTATCAGAATAAGTCTGCGTGCCAACAGTGTAGTGAATGCAATCACATTTGTTTGTCCTTCTCCACTTTAAGCCCCTCTGGAAGAACCCCAAACAGACTGTTAATGGGTTAGGAGGATTGTGAGTCAAGGCTGTCTGAAGGTATTAAAATTTTGTCCAGAATAATGTTAATTTGGTGCAGGCCCAGAACATGTGACCTAGTGAGGCTGGGGAACAGTTGTTAACGTTCGCAGGTTGGATCATGCCTGGAAACATTTTGAGAGTTTTAGTCGAGACAGATGTGCTGATATATAATTTTTGAGTTGTATAATTGTATGCTTTAGCATATAGACTTAATGAATTCTCTGCATTGCTACTTCACTCCTTTTCTGATATATTAATTAGAGGTCATTTTCCCAGTGTCTCTGGATCTTTGAAAGGAAGAGATTGTAAAATGATTTTATATATTGTAGAGATGGAGTCTAACTCTTGAAATTGAGCAATAATTTTTCCAGCGTGGATGAGGGTGCAAGATGAGGAAAATCTGGAAGGTTCTGTTTAACAAAGTTCCTGATTTGAAGATAGTGAAAGAATGTGTAGCTGGAATGTTAAATTGGAATGTAATTGTTCATAGGATGCAAAGAGCGTTGTCTATATAAAATCTCTAAGCAAGTTAATTCAAATTTTTCCGAATATTAAAAACTGATATGTTTGTGAGGGGTTGAAAGAGTGGTTCTTTTGCAGGTGCCACAGAAAGAAGCTTCTCCGTCTTAAATAGCTTTTACATGTGGTTCAGATTTTAAGTGAGTGGAGCACAATTGGGTTATTAGTGTATTCCCGATACGTGTGTTTATTGGGCCATGAGCAGGAATACAAGAAGTACTGCAGGATTTTACTTCTATTGTGATGTCCAAGCCTGTTATGTTCTTCTATTTGTGTCAGGTTCTTATCGACTGTATATTTGCAGCAGTAATAAAACTGGAAGTTAGGTAGAGCCATGCGCCTTCTGCCTTTTTGTCTTTGTAGGGTCGCTCTTTTGATCGTGGATGTTTAGAATTCCAAATAAAGCGGTTAGTTGAATCTAATTGCTTAAAGAACGATTTATTAATGTATATTGGTATGTTTTGAAATAAAAAAGGCTTAGGAAGAATATTCATCTTAACATGTTATTTTTCCAGCTATATGAGATGAAGGGTTGACATCTATGAAGTCTTGTTTAATTTTTCCATGCAGAGCGCCGAAATTTTTTTGATAAAGAGCTTTATGTTTACTTGTGATGTTTTTCCCGAGGTATTTAACTGTTCTGCAATGATAAAAGGAAGGGTGTCTAATCTAATATTATATGCTTGAAATTCAGCGGAAAGAGTACACTTTTATTCAGATTAATTCTGAGACCAGAGAGCTTTTGAAATTCTGTGAGTGCTGCTAAGACTGCAGGCACAGAATTTTCTGAGTCCGATATATACAGTACCATGTCATCTGCATATAATGAGATTTTCTGTTCCAGTCCTTCTCTGCTAATCCCTTTATCTGATCAGTATTTACGACAATATATTGCCAGTGGTTCAATGCAGTGACACAACAGTGGTGACAAGGGCATCCTTGTCTTGTGCCACGTTCTAGTTTAAAGTAGTCTGGCAAATGATTGATCAAACTGAAGCTTCTGGTTATATACAGTATTTAATCCATGCACAAATGTTCGCCAGCAACTCAATGAAAGATTCAATGATCTTTCTGACCAGAATCTATTTATTTGATTTGTTGGTGGTATATTATCATTAAACAGGCGTTGAAGATTTGAAGATAAGTGTGGCCCCTAATAAATCAGTTTGGTCTTGTGATATTACCGAGGGAGCACTTTCTCCATCCTTCTAGCTATGATTTTAGAGGTATTTTACGTCGTTATTCAGAATGAAATTGGTCTGTATGATGCAATTGTAATAAGTCCTTATTTTGTTTTGGAAGACAGTGATTAGTGCTTGGCGAAAGGTTTGTGGAAGATTGGTTATCTCTGCTGTAAATATTGCTAATAGGAGGAGCTAGCTGAGCGGGAATTTCTTGTAAAACTCTGCAGGGTAGCCTCAGGGCCTGCTGCTTTTCCACTGGGTGACTTATAGCATCCAGTAATTCTGATAATGACAGAGGTTTATCGAGTTCCTCCACACTAAAAGCGTCAATTTGTGGTATCTGTAATGTTTCCAGAAAAGCATTAGATTGTATATTGTCTTCTTAACTCATTTATATAGGGATTTATAGTAGTCTCTAAAAGTGTACATTATATTTTTGTGTTCATCGATGATTTTATCTCGTTAGTGTAGTAATTACCGAGATTGCGTATGCAATCTTGCTTGTGAATTTGTTGCGCTAAAAGCTTTAGCTTTCTCCATGTTCATAATAATTGATGTCTGGTTTGTGAATTAGTTGTTGGTTTCTTTAGTGTCAAGAGGTTTAATTCTGAATGTAGAGCCTGCTCCTCTTATGTAGAGTCTCGCTTGGTAGTCTGGCATGTTCTTCATCTATTTTAGTAATTTCGCTTTTTATCTCTGCTACTTTCTTAGCTCGGATTTATTTCTGTGGAAAGATATGAATAATCTGTCCTCTTAAGAAGGCCTTAAGAGTTTCCCAGAGTATTCCTGCAGAGATCTCAGGGGATGTATTGTCTCTAGAAAGAATTGGATTTGTTTGGATATAAATTCAGTACAATTCTCGATCGCTAATAGAAGCGGTTGAGGCGCCATCTGCAGGGTGAGTGTTGGGCCTTAGTAATTTCAGCTCCAGATCATCGGAGCATGGTCTGAAATAACAATAGCATCGTATTTACAAGATTTAATCTTAGGCAAGAAGTTATTGTCTATAAAGAAGTAATCAATCATTGAGTACAATGATGTACTGGTGAGTAGAAAGAATATGTTCTTGAATTTGGGTTTAAAAACCTCCGGATCTGATAAGTTGTGACCAGTTATAAACTTTGTAATTATCTTTGCGTGTTGGTGTCGTTCCCCTGTGGAGGAAGTCTTATCTAAAGTGGATTTAGAACACATTAAAGTCCCCAGCCATTATAAGTTTATGAGTGTTCAGATTGGGAATGGATGCAAATAAATTTTGTATAAATTCTTATCATCAACATTAGGTGCATAAACATTTATCAAAATCATTTTACAGTTAGATAAGTCTCCCATGACCATCACATATCACCCTTCAGGATCCAATACTACATCTGATGCAAAATGGTACTGTTCTATGTATGAGAATTCCCACCTCTAGTTTCTTTGTAAAACTAGAATGGAACATTGGCCAGTCCAGTCTTTTGCAGCGGAACTGATCCTTACTTAGTAAGTGGGTTTCTTGTAAAAATACTATTTTAGCATTTAGACCTGTTAGGTGAGAAAGTACTTCTTTCTCTTTAATTCGTGATTCAGGCCTTTAACATTCCAGCTTCTGAGTTAACTGTCCCATCATGGAGACACTGATTCTGAGTTTTGATGTCATTTTATAGTCTTAACTGAAGTGAAATAGTTTAGGTCTTAATTTCCTATTCCCCAAGAGTTGTTGCCATGCAGTTTATTACGTTGATAGTTATAATTATAAAGATTGAGATGATAGATTAGATATAGATCAAGCCTGCTCTCTTTCTCTTCCCACTAACCCCCACCCTCCTTTTTGCCTCCCAGGTGGGCTAAACCCACTTCATGCAGTCCCAGTCCTCTGACACTGCCAGAGAGGCAGTCCAAAGCACATCAAGCCCCATGCAGTGGCGCTTTAGGTTAAAGATAGAGATATCGTTGACCAATATAGTCTTTAAAGAGAAAAGAAAAAAAAGAAAAGAATTTTGCACTTAATATATATATATATATATATATATAATCTTCAACAATTTTAGTGCATTAAGATGATATCCCCAGATAATAAACCCAGGTGATGTGTTAAGATGTGTCCAAACAAGCATAACAAGTCTTAATGCAGTAATAGCAATAACAGCAAACCAAGGGTATGATATTGAACAGTCTCATTTAGGTACACATGAAATAATTAGAAAGAAAAAAGAGGAGGAAACGTAATTAAGCACAATAAAACATAAACATTTAGCCTAGTAATACTAAGTAGTAATAAGTAAGTAATAATAATAATAAGTAAGTAATAATAAGAATATGAGAATATATGCTGATAAAAAAAAATCCCGTATTTTAAAACAAATAGATCAGACAGTAGATTATTAATCCTAGCTTTATCATTTAACGCCATGACTCACAATTATGTATCAGAATAGTCCCGGATCAGCTTTTTAATTCATTTCTGCTTCCTCCTTGCTAGCGAAAACATAGAAATGACCCTGCCATTCCACTTTCAGTTTTGCGGATACAGGAGCGTATTTGACATTGGCTTGCGTAGCGCTGTTTAATATTATTATAGAAGGCTGCGCGTTTATAGCTGTTGCTGGAGAGAAGTCAGGGAAGACGAATGTGGCTATTTTCATATATAATATCTTCCTTTTTCTGAGGAGTTCCATCACCTCTAACTTAAATGATGTCGTTCAAAAGCGAACTATAAAAGATCTTGGTGGGTATGACGGTGTTTGATCCGTGGTAAGCCGCTGCTATCTCAGATTCTGCTTTAAAGTCGCTCGATTATTTTAGAAAAAGTTCAGTTCTGCGAATTTCACAGGGTTTGAACTTTCTCGATTCTCCGGCAGGCCTTCAATTCTGACATTATACCTTCTACTCCCATCTTCTAAAGCAGCCAGGTCTGTCTCCAAGTTTTCTCGAGTTTTTTACATTCAGACTGACATTTACTGCTCTTTCTCTGCACTGGCAGCTAGATGTTTATTTCGATCCGATTCGTGAATGTCTCACTAAGATGCTCCAATTGATCAGCAAGCGTGCTCGTTTAACGAGTTTTTCTCATCGCCTTCAATTTTACCCAGCACCGTGAGTTCAAGTTGTACCTCTTGACGCAGCCTTTCATTTGCCTGTTGGAATTCCTGTCGCAGCCTTTCATTTGCCTGTTGGATTTCCTGTATGAACATTCATTGCCTGTTTCATCTCCCTGTTTCAGTCTCTCCTTATTGCCTTTGCCATTTGCTTTCTCATTAGCCTTCTGCTTTTCTTTTATCGTGAGCTCAGCGAGCAACACTTTCAGTTCAGATAGCTCAAATGTGCCTTCTGTCGTAGATGAGCAGAGACTTGCTGAAGCCGGTGTCCCCGCTGCTCCAGTCCCGCTGTGAATTGCGTAACTGAAGCCGCGGACCTCGCCTTTTCCAGTTTCAGGTAATCCTCTCCAATCGGGAGCTATCACATCTGCACTCACGATCGCACCTTCCCTTTTTCGCTCTCAGCCGGCGACAATGTAGGGACCGTGGTCCCAGAGTCTGTACTTCGCCCATCTGATCCAGGTCTGTCTCTGAGAGGCCATATCTCGAAGCTAGGCTTGCTGATCGCAGCTTGGATGTAGCTTTAGTCTTGATTCTTTCGGACCCCCTTCTTGTTGGCCATGTTTATATGTGTTTACATATACTGTAGCGGTCCTCTCGGGTTGAATAAATACAGGATATCTCAGAATAATAAGCAAATAATATGAAAAATAGCACCACTGCTAACGAGCTCCACTTCAGCGTCCATCTCGCGTGATCGAGAGACCAACTCCCTTTCAAATCAAGTTTTACAAGGGATATTAAAGGGCTCAAGGTTTGTGTATAATAAATGTGTTGACTGTTGCATTTATAATGATATTAAATCACTATTCTAGGGTATAAACTGACCCCACCTAACAGACGGGGTTCAGAAGAGCCCTGACGCTGTCATGTATATTTGATTGTCTGCTTTTCTGAAACTCTTCTCACCGTGACTCTGCTCTGCCTTTATAAAGCGCCTGCTGTCTGGTCAGTTTTCGTCACACACGACTGCCCTTGCAGTTTAGTATAAGAGTTGTCATCCCGTGAAGATGGCTGCACCAAAGAGGAACAGCATTCTGTCACGCTTTTGTGGGCAGAAGGTGTGCTGGGTGACAAATTCATCTCGCATGTGGTCAGTATGGGAAAAAGATCTCTCTGTAGAAGTCGTCTGAGTGGATTGAAATGTTTGAAATGGCCCACTAGTGTTACAGATGCAGAGCGCTGACGCCAGCTTACATGCGATGATGATGTGAAAGCAGTGTGCATCGAGGCTGTCAACCAAAACACTTTTGCGATGGCAATAAAGTTGAGGCTGGTAAACTGCATGCAAAGAAAGGTGACTAAAAGTGACATTTTTTTTGAAATTTTAATAAATAAACAGAGTTTAAAAGCGAAACTTTTTGAACATTCCAGATTGACAGCGCTGGTTATAGCATTTATATATTATCTTCTGCTTACTATTTATTTAAGTGTCACGCATGTGGTCAGTGGCACCTTGTCTCCAGGTTTAATGCGGGGTCTCGGGGCCACTATGGGCTTGTTCTGATTCC
>NW_024385602.1:0-21674 GCF_016835505.1 Polypterus senegalus
AAATTTGATAGGTGGGCTTCAAGTAACAACATGAAGAGACTTCAGGACAGAAGAGATATGGCATTAAGATGTGGACAAGGAGAAAAGGACAAACTGGTCAGGGTGATGAGAGCCACAGGAGGTGTCACAGAGTCGATCACCACTGATTGAGAAGGTGTCCAATGTGCTCATCAACTTTTAAACTAAATGTGTCCACCAGCTCACCTGCCACACTGCTGATTGACATTTCCATTTCACAGTCATCTCTACTTTAATCCCAAGCTCAGCCAACACAAAGATCCAGAAGGCCTGTGGAGTTTTGAATGACTGCCAATATGCAGCTGTGATGTGGATGTGGATGACAAGAGAGACCAGTGGCTTTGTGAGGTCAGTCAGCAGGGACCGAAGAAATGGCCAGGGTTAAAAACCAGGAAAGAGGAGAGGACAGTAAGATTTATGTCAGCAGTGAAGAGTCCATCATATGATGACTGGTGTGGTGATGGAGTGCTTAAAGAATCAGACATCTGTCACACATCAGGTTATAGATTTGATCAATAAGGACTACAAACTCTGATCACAGGTTGGTCACCAGCATGTGCCAAGTCAAAGAAGAGAAAATCAGACAGGAGGATCAAAGCTCAGTTCTTTATTTATGTAAGTTGTGTCACAACAGCACAGGTGGTCAAGATCGTTCACTATCCCTTTATCCCCCGATACTCATTTCTATCACTTTCACCCCTCACTCCTTTTAACTTTCTCCTCTTCCTTTTAACTCCTCGGGCTCCATGGAAATGACTGATTTAGAACTTGTAGCCACCACGTGCTTGTTAGGCCTGTACTTCAGGGTGTAGGGCTTGTCAGCTTGGATCTTCACCAGCCTCTTTACAGAGACTGATGTCAGGTGACACCTCACTCCTTCAGGGGTCCTAAGGGAACTGTAAATTAATCCTGGCAATGTGTGTGTCCATGGAAATATAAAATTGTTTCCAAGTATCAAATCTGATTGCCATTTTGAACCTGACAGGTGAAGATTGTTATAATTATCATCATCATCATCATCATCATCAGTATTTGACTACACTTACATCATGTTTGACAAGAGTCTGCATCGATGAGATTTTCTTTAAGAATTCAATTCCATGTACTGTGGTAAGGGCAACAAACTGGCTGAAGAGAAACTGAAGTCTTTCTGGAATGCTCCATTTTATGCAGACCAAAGTTTACTGCCATATCAGCCTGTTAAAGTGCCAATGACATGCAACATGTGGGAAAGCCGTGGGGGAGCGAGTGATTAAGTGTGCAAGTGACTGACAGAACAGAGGAAAATGTCATGCAAATGCACGAGCACCAAGGCATGCATTAACAATCATGATTTAATGTGTCGTGCTGAACTCCATGAGATACCGACATATTACCAACAATTCAGATCATTACCAGAAAATCCCCAAACCACACCAGGTGGAAGTGAACAACGATTGCAGCTCAAAATACACTTACTTTGACCGATTCATCAAGCCATCATTGTCAAATCGAGCAGCACATGGACCAAACTTGAGCTACCACATGTGACAGGTTTCACGTGACCCCTAACCACTCTCTGCATTGACTCTCGACTCTCTGCTTGTTCAAGTCGGTTAGACTGAGAAAGAGGTGATTTTATGAGGTGATGGATGATCTTCAACCAATGTCGGACTTAACCATCAAACGCTGATTGCACAATATGACTGGCTACTGACGTCAATGTCATTTAACAGTGCTGGCCTGTGCTCTGACGCTATGAATGATTTGTATTTCACAGTCAGACAGCCTCTAATGAACCTGCTGGTGCCGTCATTCACACTTGAGCGTCTGACACAAGTACATCCATCTTGAGTACATCAACAACAGGATGAAAATTCAAAGAACATTAAGTGTCATTAGCATGTAAAATGATAGTTTGAAAGCAATGTTCCTGCTTTTTAATTGTAATTTGACCGCCATATAAACAATCGTGCCACAGATACGTTAGTTTCAGTTTGATTTCTGGGCCCGGTTGATCTCTGTGTGAAGATTTCATGTTCCCCATGTCAATGTGTGTTTTCCTCTCACTTTCCCTCAAGATGTGTAGGTTTGGTTACTCAGCTCCACTAAAGGGACCTGTTTGAGTCTGCTGTGGTGTGCTGGAGGGGGCCTGTGATAGACTTGTGCCCACCCAGTGGCGGACCGTGCATTTCACACGTAGGCCTTTAGTAGTGCTACGTCTGAATCAACCCACCCCTCAAAAACTAATTTATGGTTATGAAAACCATCTTAATATGCAGAAATACAGTATAACGAGCCGTTGCATTGCAGATAGATAACTCCTGTAGCCACAATAAATGCCTTTATTGAATAAACAGACCAGGGGTGAACAAGTTCCTTTCTACTGCAGCTACAGCCGCAACACACATAAAAAACATCAATAATAACTCATAAACTTGCAATATTATTTAGGAAAATTGCAACATTTTGCTCACCAAAAATTCGGATTATTTGTAAACAAAATCCATCCTCCTCTCTTTCCTCAAAAACAGTTCAATTACTCTGTCGTACGGATTATCCATTTGCTTCAGATCCATCAATAAGTCCCTTTCTATCGCCATTGAAGCTAATGCTGAAAGTCGAACCTGCCCTGTCGTATTTCTGGCATAAGTTTTAATTCGCTTTAGAGCTGAAAATGTCCGCTCGACAGAAAGAGTGTACATGGGAATGGTCAACGCCAAATATATCAATGTGAACAGCTGCCCCATGCGCTCATTCAGATTTTTCTGATGAAGGAAGTCAAGGAGATCAGTGGGAGATTTTCCTGCAAAATCATCCATGGCATACATTACAGTCAGTTCTGTTTTTAGCCGAGACAGATCAAAAAGCGCATTGTGGCTCTTGTGTTAAACTGGAGAAGGCTGCATGCGTGAAATTTTTCTTGTATTCCCGAAATTTCTGGGGGTCAAGGAGCGTGACAAATATCAGGTTTTTGTGGTCTTGAAATCTGGTCTGTGTTTGGCAAATAATATTGTCGAGAATCCTGCCATGGAGTTGGCCGTAGTGCACGCGAGGATCTTGCGCTTGACCTCTTTGTGCGCTCGGAGCGCCATTAGTGCATTCAGTGGCCTCGTAGAGTTCCTCATATCAGCTTCAATCTCGCTCAACAGTGTCACAGAACTCCTTTACCCTAGCCAGACAAAACTGCACATCCAGTTTTTTGTACTGTAGTATTGAAAAGAGCACGTCTGAATACTCAAAAATACTATTGAACGTGTGAAGCAAAAAACAAAACTCAAAATCATCCAGACGTGCTTTAAATCCATCAGCACAGCGCACTGTGTCCTCATCATACTCGTCATGATGCTATTACACCATCCTATCCAATCAATGGGTCTGAATACGGTGACGTTGCCGTACGCCTGCTAGAGGGCCCTACTGACACCAACTCAAAATCTGATTGGTTGAAGCAACAGTTTAATCGACATTTATTTTGTTTTAGAGGGCCTGCAGAACGGATTGTGAAGGCCTCTTTGACTTTGACTCTGCCTGGCAACAAATGATGGCTGAAATGTGATTGGTTAAATGCTTTAATATGAATATACATGTCTGGAAGCAGCACAACCATCGGAAAAGCTATGAAAGGAAGCGGACAGACTATTTGGAATTATTTAATAAGTATTCATGGACAAAATATAATTAACATCAGTTTGTGATTCAGATATTTTTTAGGCCACCAGAGAAGGCCTTGCAGGCCCTGACGGCCCACCACTGCACCCACCCAGGGTGGTTTCCTGCCTCACACCCAGTGCTGAAAGGAGAGGCTCTGGACTTTGTGACCCTGATTTGTTCTGAGCAGGTGTGTCCATGTATGTGTGTATATTTACAAGGGATGAGCTAACACCATCTTTATCATGTAAAAGATCATAATTATGTAGTAAGAAGTTTAACAGAAATAGAAAGGAGTGTGAGGAAATTGGGCAGCTCTGTCTAAACACACAGCTTGTGTGAAATCTCACAGATGGGCCATTTTAAAGGATGACTCCACCATAAAGGCTAAAGTAATAAAAAGTCAGGACATGGGCAACACTTCAGGTACATCTATATGTAAACAGTGCACTCTATTAAAGCCACCCAAATTATGTGAAGGTTTATATTTCAAGTTTATTTTTACAAATATTTGGCTATCATTAAAGTGGTCTCTAAAATTGTACCTATTTTATGTGCAAGTATTCAAATCAGAAATGAATTGAATTGAATTAAAAGTTTAAGATATCTTAAATGCTTTTAAACATGAAAAACTACTGTGTGACAATATAAAAAGATTATAACTGCTTTAACAGAAACATACATACATACATACATACATCAATCAATCAATCATTGGAGTGGCCTTTAGAGATAATGTACATAAGTAGACACACATGTTCTTTATTTTTAACGTAATTGTTTCACAAACTCTTTGTACTTCATAAACAAACAAAATGATGAAACAACACACTGAACAGGAAAACAACGATCGTAATAATTTATAGAAGAAGGACATTTAAAAACCGCACACCATCTCAGGTAAAAGTGAGTATACTGAAATATCAAAAAGAAACACAGGAAGCAGGCCTGCCGAGTTGGCCTCGCCAGATAACCGACTTACTCGACTCCTGTCTGTAGTCTTTATTGTCACATCTGCTCATGACTCGGCCATGGAGACACAGTCTTTGTTTCATCGTGGAGTTCAGATCAGTGTCTTGTGGTATTATCATATTTTTGTATGTTTGCATTTATAAGTAAAAAGAATTATTTGTTAAGAAAAAAGTGCTGCCAATCATGTAAAGACTGGCATCTACTGGACAGATGGAGGATCATTTATAAACGTTTTGTTTCCTTTATTCTATAAATAAAGCAATGCAAGTTAACAATTAAGAAACGTGTCAAACTGGCAAACCACTCATTGCTGCTTTCTGCATTGCACCCTTTACTGCCAGGATTGGCTTCACTCTCTAGTGATCTTGAATTGGATTAATTGAGAAAGAGAATGATGAGGATGATTATTAAATTCACTATTATTATTATCTTCTTCTTATGTCACAAAATGAACTCCAGCCTTTACAGGCCTTAACTGGATTGGGTGGGTTTCATGAAGCCTTAATGAACAATTAGTTTCAAGATGAAGTTCAATGTGACGTTTCAAAGAGACCTCAATCATCCACCTGTACAAACACAAGGGACATCGTGAGCTCTGTGATCACCTTGGTGGTGTGTCCTTGCTGTCTGTCACAGGTGAGATTCTCCCCAGGCTTCTTCTTCATCATCTTACTTGACATCTTAACCAGGAACTCTTTCCTGAGGCCTCGTGTAGATTCTAGGAAGGTGTGAGGCTATCAATATGGTGTTTGCTGTTAGGCAGCTGTAGACAAAATGTCAGGAGCAAAATATTGATCTGATTCATTGCTGTGTTAATTTGACTAAGGTGTTCCACACTGTTAGGAGAATTATATTTTTTAAGAAAATGCCAAAGTATGGATGCCAAAGGAAATTCATCACCATGGTGTGGCAATTTCATGATTTTATGCAAGCTGAAGTGCAGGACAATGGTGACACACAGGAGTCCTTCACTCTCTACAATGGGGTTAAGCAGGGCTGTGTCTCCACACTGATGCTGCTCAGCCTGATGTTCTCCACAGTGTTCATCGATGCTTTTAAAGGCTATAATGTAGGCATTAGTTACCACACGAATGGGAAAATGATCAACCTTAGAAGGGTTTACAAAAAAAGACAGTTTGGGACAAGCACCACCTCCAGATCATAAATGTGGCCTCAATGCTACTTCAAGGGCTGATAAGCAGTGCAGTGATGATAAGTTCTCTGATGCATGGACTGACTTTGGGCTTATCATCAACAATAAGAAGACTGAAGTAAACCGTCAGCCTGCACCAGGAACACCATAAGTTGAACTAAACCTTAGATTCAGCAGTCAAAGACTCAGTTTGGAGAACAGGTTCATGTACCTTGGCAGCACACAGTCAGTCCCAGGGCACTGGCATTGATGATGAAGTAAACACCAGAACCACTAAAGCAAGTGTAGCCTCGGGCAGACTTCATGTAACAGCTGAAGCAGAAGAGGCGTAAGCCCACCGATGAAGCTGAAGGTGTTTAGGGTTGTAGTGCTCCTCACTTTTCATTACACCTGTAAAATGTGGAGGGAGTACTGAGAAATTCAACCATTTCCAAAAATTGTGTCTCTGAAAGTTCCTTCATGTTAGTGGCAGAACAGAATTCTAGAAGCTAAAATTCTTGCCAAGACTGACCTGCCAACCATAGCTTGGACTGCATCAGGATGGTTTGTAGGATGAAACCCAAGCTGTGCAGACTTATAGTTTCTGGTTGACATGTGTGGAGATATGAGTTAGGGGGGGTGGAGTGTTGATTTTAAATATATAGATAAACTGAATAAATATAATAATAAAAAATACTAAAAAAATTAAAATAAATAATAATGCTGTCCCACAGATTTACTAATCGTTATGCAGTCATGATTTCCTTTATTTTAGCTCTTTGCTTCATTATTGATTGTTTGGTCATATTTTTCTTTGTAAATGTTTTTTTTAAGTGATTTAAAGTGTTTGAATCTCTTTGTAATTGCTTAGAAAGTTAATTTAATTTGTATTTGTGTTATTTTGTATGCTATGTCAGAGTGAAGCGTTGCTGCTGTGCAGCCTACCCAAGGCCTATTTTGAGGCCCAGCAGGCCAGAGATGTGTGCACTGGTGAGAGCCCCCCATGGCGCGTTTCGTTCAGTTCCATTTGTTGACCTGTCTCTTCAGGGTGTGATTTTGATGTTTTCTGGTTCGCTATTTTTTGACCTTTGTCTTTGCATTTTCAGTTTTCAAAGTGTTTACCTTATTGAAACTTATGTTGTACTTGCATTTGTTTTGACTTGTTTGGTTATGAATTCTTATTTATTTTATTTTTTAGTTAATCTTTTTAATTTCTTAATTCTTTACAAAACTGCGAACCTTAAATTTAATTTAGAAATGAAGGTCTTTATTATATCGAGCCAGGTGTTTTATGGTGTCCTCTCCCTTTCAGTGGTTTTGTAGGCCGTGAGCCTTTCTCGTGGTATTCAGGCTTTGTTTGAAGTGTGCAGGCCTTAAATCATAACATGCTATTATTTGGGAGATTTTCAAATTCTGGAAATGTTGACTTCTGGAGCTTGGTATTAAATTTGGTTTAAATGCCTTTAATTGTTTTCTCAACACTTACTAAAATGTTTTGACTTGTAATCTATTCTTTTTTTTAGTGTGATTGCAACTGAGAGTAAAAAAGAAATAATTTTTTTGTAAAGAGTAAAATTAAACCCTTCAACTTAAAATACTGATAAACTTGAATTTGAATATGGGATTTGATCTAAGAGGTCATTAAACTTATATGTCTAAAATTACGGCCTCAATGGATTTGTCCGGTAGTGATTTGTCCAGCGGAGATCCTTTAGTTTCAGTACTGAAGCTTTATTGCTAAACAGACAATCGTCATGTGAGGCTGTGAAAGGCAGAGGATGGTTTTGTTCTGTTTGACTGAGTGTTGAAGATGACTACCTCTTCATTAAAATCAGCCCTGGAAGCAGATATGCCTTGGTGAAGAATGACCTTCAACATCTGCAAGCCAGTAATTGTTTATAACAGTGGTTCTCAACCTACGGGGTGCGAAGTAACAAAGAGGGGGGTGCGAAGAAACAAAAATATGAAAAATACATCTATTGAAACCACAACAAGTTAACTTAAACTACATTCTGTTGCTAAAAAATAAACATAGAGTTAGATAAATGTTGCTAAAAGTTAAGTAGGTATAATAAAATATACATCTGTGATATATCATCAATTAAAAAACAACAAATTGGTATTAGTGGGCTCCTTTCAAAAAAACATTAGGGGGGCGCGATTAAAACTGTTAAGAAAACTCGGGTCGCAAATACTTAAAAGCTGAGAAACGCTGGCTTACAAGGAACACAAATATGACTGAAGTGATTTGGACACAGGCTTCAACAGCCTTTGACTCTTACCGACTACTCTAATCCTTTATTATGGCTCTAATCAAGTAAAGTAAGAACTGAAATAATTGTTGAGAGCTGCTTTTGGTATTTGATAGTCTAACAAATCTCTTAAACTCTAAGTGGCCTGGTACCGGGCTGACAAGGGTTCAGAAATGTTTTAAAACACCTTCTGTCACATCATACAGATGAACTACGCCACACACCTCGTTTGAAAGCCGCGAGTGTCTACTTCACACTCATACTGATCACACTGTTACAGAATATACTGTTGACTTTTAATCTGGCATGAAATCATACTTTCCACTGCATCCTATACCATCAACCATTAACATTAAAACCAGCCTGGTAATTTTTCTGTACAAGTAATACCCAAGTGATGTTCATCAGTTGAAACAACTTGACCAGTAGATTTCAAATGATGTTTTGAACCCCCACTACAACGGAGCATATGGCAACCATGTTGCAAAAACAGAACAATCATCACATCGCACATGTGAATTTCATGAGCTCATGCAGGGCCGTTCTTAGCAGTTTGGGGGTCCTACGCAGTTCAGAAATGTGCAGGATGTGATGGGGGTGGGACAGGAGGGTGGTCGAATAAAATGTCCGGAAAGGGCCTTAGATGACCAGTAGGCCTACATGTACACTTGTGTGTATGCAGAGTGGTAAAATACTGAATTTGATCTGGATCTGGTAAAGGCCGGTAATATAGAGATATTTCATGATTTTATGGGGATCTCTCTGAATGAATCCAAAATGAATCTCTAAAATTAATGTTTGCTATAGTGCATTTGGTAAAGTTACAACAGTGTGACAATATTATTAGGGATTTAGGTGAAGATTGCAATTTGGATAATAAATTACCATTGTTAATAAGACTAAGAGATGCACTGAACTGAATTTTCCTGAAGACTTTAATTAATGTAAGAAATCTGCTTTCTGCACTTTCATCCTGGCGAAATCCTTTATCAGTTCCGAATAACCAGGGTTTGGCCAACATCTTGCTCAATTGATATTAATGCCAAACCATTCAGTCGCTCTTGGGTCATGCTTGGAAAAGCTGCGCTCAGCAGATGCGACCGTTACAGGGATGGTCAAAGCAATGCGTAGCACTACCGCGACGTTCGGGAAAGAATCTTGCAAGATGCAAACTTTGCAGAGCAGAAGTTTTTGGTGGAACCAAATGTGACAACGTGAGGGACTGGCACAGATGGCTGCAGCGCCAGGGGTATGACAGGGGCCCCAGGCCCACAGCCTGACAAAAAAAAAAATATTGTAAGTCAGGGCTGGGTTGGGGCCCTACGTGGATGTGTAGTTCGTCTATGCCTAAGAACGTCCCTGGTTCTTACATATAACTGTACAAAGTAACAACAAAAATATACAAGTAACATACTGGCACTTACAGTAGATTCTCCTCATCAAAACAAGACTTTACACATTTATGTGCCATGAAGCAATTTCAAGAAAAATGACATAATGTATCATCAAAGTGACCATGGCTAGCTTGACCCCCTTGGGCGATTCTGGATGGCTCTGGCTGAGTGGGTCACACAATCGTAAAACTCACATCTTTGGATAGCGGGGACTCCAATAACACAAAATATGGCCCCGTGTTTAAATAATAGGCCTGCCCTGACTATGAATAAAGAGGTCCATCTCACTTAGGGGAGTGTGAATTTTTGTGTGTTGTTGCATAAAACTCAACAAAGCAAAAGTGAAAATAGACAACTTATATATCAAAATTTACAGATGATTCTGCGGAATAAAACAAGGCCAAGCAGGTAATTGTGTCATTAAACATTACCAAGATATTCACCTTAAAACAGAATGTGCCCACCGAAGACTGGTATCAAGCAGCTGTCGTATCCGGGTGGGTTCTTGTGGCTCAGTGGGTGGTGCCCTGGAAAGCTTTATACCATTTGATATCTGTGACTCAGATGTTTCCAACAATATATGACATACCCATGTTTGGAAAATAGGCAGTGCCAAAGATTACAAAAATTAATGAAAATCTTGGATTTTTTAAGTGTGTATCTGTATGTGTGCATACAGTTAGGTCCATAAATATTAGGACAGAGACAACTTTTTTCTCATTTTGGTTCTGTACATTACCACAATAAATTTGAAATGAAACAACTCAGATGCAGTTGAAGTGCAGACTTTCAGCTTTAATTCAGTGGATTGAACAAAACGATTACATAAAAATGTGAGGCAACTAAAGCATTTTATTAACACAATCCCTTTATTTCAGGGTCTCAAAAGTAATTGGACAAATTAAGTAACTGGAAATCAAATGTTCATTTCTAATACTTGGTTGAAAACCCTTTGCTGGCAATGCCAGCCTGAAGTCTTGAACTCCTGGACATCACCAGATGCTGGGTTTCCTCCTTTTTAATGCTCTGCCAGGCCTTTACTGCAGCGGCTTTCAGTTGCTGTTTGTTTGTGGGCCTTTCTGTCTGAAGTTTAGTCTTCAACAAGTGAAATGCCTGCTCAGTTGGGTTAAGATCAGGTGACTGACTTGGCCATTCAAGAATTTTTCACTTCTTTGCTTTAATAACCTCCTGGGTTGCTTTGGCTGTATGTTTTGGGTCATTGTCCATCTGTATCATAAAAATGCCCGACGCCCTATCAATTAGACGTCATTTAGCTGGATTTGAGCAGACAGTATGTCTCTTGTGGAAGTTGACCCGGACACAGACAAGCGGACATGTTGTTCTCAACCACCACACGTTTATTTACACAATTTACAGACAATTCAATAGTCACACAGACCCAAATAATGGTTACTAAGACCCAGTTGTGCACAAACCCCAAAACACTCAGTCCTGGCCACACAATGCCTATCTTCGGGCCGCCTCCACACCTCCTCTGTGCTTCGTCCTTCCTCCTCCCGAATCCAGCCTCGAATGAAGGGAGACGGCCCCTTTTATTCATGACCCGGATGAGCTCCAGGTGCTTCCGACACTCCCCCGTTGGCCACGCCCCAGCATGGCGGAAGTGTCGGCTGTTTTCCCGGCAGCTCTCCAGGTATCCTCCAAAGTCTTCCCCCCAGCACTTCCTGGTGTGGCGGAAGTGCTGGGGTAACAGGTCCCCAAGTCATTGGGGCGCCTCTTGGCGGTGACCACAGGCCCCTACAGGGTGGAGCTTCCATGCCCTGTACCCGTGGCCCCCAGAGCAACCAGGAAGGCGACCCCCACGTGATCCAGGGTGGGCGCAGACCCACATCCGGTCCCTCATGATGTCCCGTTCGGGTCATGGCCCCTGGCATCCTTGACACTCTGAACACCTCAGAATTCATTCGGCTGCTTCTGTCCTGTGTCACATCATCAATAAACACGAGTGTCCCAGCGCCACTGGCAGCCATGCACGCCCAAGCCATCACACTGCCTGACTCCACTGTGTTTTACAGATGATGTGCTATGCTTTGGATAATGAGCCGTTCCATGCCTTCTCCATACGTTTTTCTTGCCATCATTCTGGTAGAGGTTGATCTTGGTTTCATCTGTCCAAAGAATGTTTTTCCAGAACTGTGTTGGCTTTTTTAGATGTTCTTTAGCAAAGTCCAATCTAGCCTTTCTGTTCTTGAGGCTTATGAGTGGCTGGCACCTTGCAGTGCACCCTCTGTATTTCCTTTCATGCAGTCTTCTCTTTATGGTAGACTTGGATATCGATACGCAGACCAAGCCCTGGAGAGTGTTGTTCACTTGGCTGGCTGTTGTGAAGGGGTTTCTCTTCACCATGGAAATGATCATCCACCACTGTTGTCTTCTGTGGACGTCCAGGTCTTGTTGCATTAATGAGTTCACCAGTGCTTGCTTTCTTTCTCAGGATGTACCAAACTGGAGATTTTGCCACTCGTAATATTGTAGCAATTTCTCAGATGGATTTTTTCTGTTTTCGCAGTTTAAGGTTGGCTCCTTTCGCCTGCATGGAGAGCTCCTTTGACCGCATGTTGTCTGTTCACACATGTAAGCAGCACACCTCAAATCAACTGCAGGCCTTTTATCTGTTAATTGATAAGACATAACGACGGACTTGAACACACCTGCTCATGAGAAAGCCTTTGGGTCAATTGGCCAATTACTTTTGAGCCCCTGAAATGGAGGGACCCACTGAATTAAAGCTGAAAGTCTGCACTTCAACTGCATCTGAGTTGTTTCATTTCAAATTCATTGTGGTAATGTACAGAACCAAAATGAGAAAAAAGTGGTCTCTTTCCAAATATTTGTGGAACTAACTGTAAATGATACATGTAGGTGGGTGTGTCTGTGTCTGTGAGAAAAATATTTTATTTCATTTTGTATAAATTGTACCTTATTTATATTTATATTGTAGGCATCCCTGCCTGAAAAGGTTCTGGAGATTAGAGGGGTGCCCATCGCGCTGAATGCTGTCACTTTTTATTTCTTTGTGTTTTCAACATGAAACTTTTCACAAGTTTACTTGACATGTCTGAGACAAAACTGACCTGTCTTTGCTTGAATTTAAAATATTGTGTATTTTAAAACAAAAATATGCAAAAATCACTGTGTCCATCAATATTTTTATTTTGATTTTTTTGCTATTTTTCCATCAGTGTTTGAGTAAAAGAACATTTAAATTTGATACAAACACAAATTCTATCACATTTGAGAAGTTGTCTATCAAATTGTAGTGAAAAATTACTGTCCTTGCTTTATGTATTGTATAATAAGTCTTTATTATCCTGTCCTATTCCTCCTGTCAAGACGAAATTACTGAAAATGCCCTCAGGATGTAAGAAGCTAACAAAGACGTTCAGGACAAGACAAAATAAATCAAGTAGATAATAAGAGAGTGAGAGTCAGGCAAGAAGACACAGAGGCAGGTAGGATTTTTTTTGCTTGCACTAGACTTTATTTTACTTAGAAGACATTCTTTTAATTCTTCTTTTTTGAAAATGATTGGTCTGGGAGGGTCCTATTGGGCTAAAAAGAGAAACAGACAGTTAATGAAATTAGTAGAAAAAGATCAAAGTCCTGAACATTTTATAGGAGACTTTAGAGAATCTGATGTGAGTTCAGTGATGTTGAGAATTAATTTAAAGAGACGAGAGAGAAGGCCCTGCTGCAGTGAGCCATCAAAGAGCGGGTGAAGGAATCAAACACAGGAGGAGGAGTAAGATACCTGTCCTTAAAAAAAACAACTTTTGTCATTTTAAATTTAAACAGAACTTATAATAACAAAAACCAAAAAGTAAGGACAAGTTTCAAAAATGGGACATCCTGTCTCCTTGACACAACTGTGATGTCCACAAATGGTTTTAGGCCTGCAAACAAGTCAGTCAGCCCTCCATCCAGTCAAACATTTACCTCTGTAGGCCAAACATGCTTACCAAATTATTGAAGTTCAGAATAATTATCTTCCAAATCCTCCTCCTCCTCCTCCTCCTCCTCTAAATCCTGCCCATGATCCAGAGCCTCCATTTCCTGCAGGTAGACTGTAAGGATTAATCAAAAAGTCAGATTCCATGTGTTCTTGGATGAGATGCTTTTCACTTATAGGGCAAATGATATAGTAAACAGTTCCACTTTGGTCTCATTTTGCTCTCATCTCATAATACATGTTATGCAAGCAAGGACCATACATTTAAATAAATAAATAAATAAATAAAGTGAGTTATGGCCACCCTAGAGTCCTGTCTCCTACAGCTCAGTGCACCTTTGTGTGTGAAGCTCATTGAAACAGCAGGCTGCCATTAAAGCCTCCTTCATTCACATCTCACTGACTGGCCTGCTGTGTCTGTTTCAGGATGGAGGCTCAGGGGGTCTCTATGAGTGAACTGAACACTGTGGGTCACCACACACACACACACACACACACACACACACACACACACACACACACATCATGGACTTCATCTATTCAACTGCCCTATAATTCTCATCCTGTGTGTTAAAGGTTTAGAGAGAGCACATCATTTACAACCTAAAAATAACAAAAGTCCATTTTTATTATCAATTTTATATTATGACAAATTTAAGCAGCTCAAACAAGCAATTTCAAATACCAAGAGAAATTCACTTTTGACAAAACAGCAACCTTTTAACATTGGACTACACACTTCAACACCCACCAAATCCAAAGCACAAACATCCCTTTAAAGCTTAAGACCCTCCTGCTCTGAGACTGCTGCTCTGGAGCTTTGTACACATTTAATGAAAATAATAACATTAAAGAGATAATAACTAGAGCAGAAAAAAAGGGAGTGAGGCTGAAATGGATTATATTAACACATAAACTAATTCAGAGGGTGTGAAGAAGAACGACTGTAAACACAAATCACTACTTGTAAGAGACCACCAGGGCTAATGATAAGAGAAAACAAAGTGGAAGACATCTTAAAGTGTTCAATCAGCTCCTGAAATGTTCACAGTCAGAAGTCATTAAAGTGCACTGGAGACACCAAGCAGGGTTTGTACAAAGGACAGTGGCCATATGCTGACGATCATTTGTGACATCACAGTAATGAAAAGAATGACTCGCTAACCAGAGTGCTAAGTGTGAATGGTGACAGTCAGAGTGTGCAGGATCTTTCAAAAAAATAGAAAAGTGAATATTATTAAGTCTTAGGGGGCATCATCATCAGCTAGTCACCTAGAGCTCTTGGACCAAATCCAGCCCGTTATATTTTGCCCCAAGCCATCTCCTAACTCATTGCTTTCAAGTTTCCATGAGAGAATCTGTGGACCCTACCTGCTTGAAAAAGTAAACGATTAATCCAGTGGCCAATAAAACAAAATAAATAGTCAATCTGACTCCATCCTAGTGGCACTCACCCAAGTGGTCATGAAATGCTATGACAGACTGGTGCTGGGAAATATTAAATAGAATATTCCAGAAAATCCATCACAGCTGCTCCATAGTAAATGCCATATCCTTTGTCATGTTGCACCATCCTGGCACATGTGGATAACACAAGCTGCAAAGTCAAAGTCTTGTTTACAGACTGCAGCTCAATATGTAATGTCTTTGGACAAGCAAAGCTGAACTCTCTGCCACTGCAATTGGGATTTGGACATCTTAATCAACAGGCCTCAGCATATGAGATCAGCAGCCTGACATCCTCCATACTGACTCATAACACTTGCCCTCCATTGGGTGCTGTGCTGAGCACCCTACTACATTTGAAGTTGATTAAATGTACTCTGCCATTTTAGTCGAATCACAAACAATAATGAAAGGAGGTCTACCTACTGACTCAGTGGTATCATGTCAGTAATCTCACACTAAAAGTTAGTAAACCAGGAACAGGGCAGAAACTCCAGGAAGGAGAAAGAAGACCCCCTGGATTTTGACATCAGACAGGATGTTGTGGAGAGGGTGAGCACATTTAAATTTCTCAGAGAGACCATCGCTGACAAACTGAGGTGGGCACAACACATTTCATCCCTTGTCCAGAAAGCTCACTGTTGCCTCTTCTTCTTCAGATGTCTGACCAGATCTTATTTTTCTCCATCTGCTCTCCTGAACTTTTACAGGTGCCCAGTGGAGTCAACGCTCAATGGCTACACCACATCCTGACATGACACCTGCACAGCTCAAGAGTGTAAAGCCCTGCAGAGGGCACTGAAGGTGGCACAGAACATCAATGGCACCCAGCTGAGCTGCCTTATCTCAGGACGTACACAACACTCGCTGTCTTAGAAAGTCAAACAGGATCATTAAAGACCTCGGCCATCCTGCACAGCTGCTTTTCCTGCTCATCTCTTCAGAGCCTTTGGCACTCGCACACCTTATCTAGTGAGTCACTTGTAAAGTTTCAGATTTGTATTTTATCTGTGAATTTGTCACAATGCTCTGTGACTGCACCAGTGAAGAGCGCAAAACAAAAATCAACTGAATTGATTTGAGCTGAACTGGGAGATTCAGGGACAGTTTCTACCCACAGGCCGTAAAGTTGTTAAACAGTCAATTGCAAGGGCAATTTTGTGAATATATGGTTTACAGAGTATATGTTTCATAGTCATATATTTAATTATTTGTACATGTATTACATTGAATAAGAATTTCCTTGTACTATGTTCACATAATATTGTAACTAACTTGATTTGAGATGATTACGGTCATTTTAA
The DNA here is from genome assembly GCF_016835505.1 of Polypterus senegalus. NCBI lineage: Eukaryota > Metazoa > Chordata > Cladistia > Polypteriformes > Polypteridae > Polypterus > Polypterus senegalus. Next base: position 16,119 of record NW_024385602.1, read on the forward strand.
ACATCAGATGTCTCTAAAATCAGACACAGGCCGAGAGTTTAATGGGCAGCTGCTGAATTCTGGATAACAAGGCACATAAAGTTTAAAAGAGAATTCATAATGAAATCTGATCATTCACTCCACCTTTCAGAGTCTGTACTTTACTATTCACAACACTGTCATCATATAATCACACCGTGTTTGTGTTAAGCACAAATAGTTCAAAAGAGACACTTAAAGTAAAAAGAGCAGCTGCTCAGGGACCTCAAACCTCCAAAATATCCGACATAAACGCAGTGTTTGTGTTGTTTGTCGATTCATTGATGGCTACGGATAAATAATCAGCCCTGCTGACTCCATCTATCACTCGACTTTGGATTTCCACTGCCAATACCTGAACCCAACTTGCAGGAACTTGTTTCATGTCTTCATAAACTTTATCCATTAATTTTTCACCACTAAATGCCTACAACCGACTCTTTGAGTTCCTCCATTCAGTAAAGGCTTTATTGTGCTTAGCCAATATTCATGTACCATGGATGGAAGTGCTTTTTGCTCTGTGGACACAAGTCGAGGACAGAGGATGTGCCCCCTGTTGTGTGTGCCATTGTGTGTGCGGCACTGCACTCCGCTCCTAAGTGAACACGTCCATGTTTTGTTGTCTGATGCCTGAACAGTCGATGTGCACAGACGCAGACAGGACACACAGACACAAAATCAGGAGGCACGCGGTCACAGACTTGACTGTTTGTGTAAAATGACTGCTGATAAAATTTATCTCATGTGGATCCTTGTTGCTAATCAGAAATGCAAAACATAAAAATTCCCTACTGTCAAGGGAGGACATTTTTTAATTACTTTTAGAAGTTGAATATGTGAAGAGAATAAATTGTGATGAGTCTCCCACAAACGAGAGTGATCAGTGACAGAACTGACAGACGTTATCGAGCCGCACATTCTCCATTCTACTCACATTGGGGTCGAGGTTGGTGTTCCAGTGTTTGAGGTTTCAGACGATTCCTCCCCAGAGTGACATGGAAAGTGGCAATCCTGAAACGTAAGAACAAAAGTATGATGAGGCTTTAGTGACTGGAAAATAGATTTCAGATGAGCTGTTGTTTAAAAATAAGGAGAAGAAATTTACCAACAGGGAACATGCAAAAGAACAAAAGGTTTAGTAGCCATATTTGTGTGTCTAAATCACAAGTCAGAACTCACAGAAGCCATTGCCACAGAGCACAGGCACAGCAGAACCAGCAAGGTGGTGAATCTCATGGTGGTGCTGACACAGAGACGTATGTTGTGGTCAACAGCAAGACCTCCTTATATAGCAGATCAGGCAGGGTGAGACACGTTTACAGGGTGAGGATGAGGCCAACTGGCAGGAAAGCCAATTCAAATCAGATCCTGTTTGCCTTGGAAGAAAAAATAAAAGAAACTGCAGTCAAATGACAAACTGTAAAGGTCAAGCCATTAAGTTGTATTAACTTGTGCAATTATTGAGCTATGTTTCTGTGCTGGAAGCATTCTGTTGGAAAGTTAACAACCCTAAAACGTCTTCATTTGTGTTCAATACAATGAGAAAGAAAAATAAAGTTAAAAGCAACATCAGCACATCTTTCTAATCTGAAATTAAGAACTTGGTGTTGATTCTCTGCCCCTCACTTCATGCTGTCTGTCTGTCTCTCTGTCTGTCTGTCCAGGTGACACAACTCGGCTACTATTGGGCTCATCTTGCTTATATTTGTTACTCTTGCTTGTCAAACAAATTTGTCTGAAATGCTCAATTTACACTCAAATGGAGTAAACAGAATGTGCTGTGCAAGGTTTTGAAACAAAGAAGCCTCCATTAAGAAAACATGGGCCAATTTTCAAAACTGTTCTCGCTTCAACCAAAAAGCAATGCATGTTAATTACATCCTTCCATTATCCAACCCGCTATATCCTAACTAAAGGGTGACAGGGGTCTGCTGGAGCCAACACAAGGCAGAAAACAAACCCCAGGCAGGGCACCAGCCCACCACAGGGCACACACACGGGACAATTTAGGATCGGCAATCTACCTAACCTGCATGTCTTTGGACTATGGGAGGAAACCGGAGTACCCGAAGGAAACCCACACAAACATGGGGAGAACATTCGTACTTCACACAAGGAGGACCCGGGAAGCGAACCTGGATCTCCTAACTGTGAGGCGGCAGCGCTACCCACTGCACCAACGTGCCACCCTGTTAGTTACATCCAAAATAGTTAATTAAGTCCCAATTAACAACACGTGAGATTTTACTTTTTTATTTGCTATGTTGCACATTTAGGAATGGCCTCAATATGCAGTGACTGTTATAAGTCCTCATTAAAGGTTTGTATTCAGACACCGATCAGCCCCAACATTCAAACCACTGCCAGGTAAAGTGAAAATCATGGATTATCTTGTTACAAGGGTGCCTATCAAGTGGTGGAGATATTAGGCAGCAAGTGAACAGTCAGTTCCTAAACGTGATGTGTTGGAAGCAAACATAAGGATCTGAGCGACTTTGACAAGAGCCAAATTGTGATGGTGAGATGACTGGCCAGAGAATCTCCAACATGTCAGGTCTTCTAGAGTGTCCCCAGTATGTTGTGGTGAACACATACCAAAAGTGGTGTAAGGAAGGACAATCAATAAACTGACGACGACGCCATAGACATCCCAGGTTCAATGATGTGTGAGGAGAGTGAAGACTTGGCCGTCTTGGCCATGTAGAAGAAGAATGGTCAGAGTACCCATGCTGACATCTGTCTACCAATGTGAATTGAAGATAGAAACCATTTAAACATTAAATAGGCCTATTGTCCTCAGTCAACCTGAGTTAAAATAAAAGGAGGATCAGACAAAATGTGCAATAATATGAAACTACAAAAAGTGTCACAATAGCAGGCCAGGACCTTCACTGGCCCCCAAACCCCAGTGTAGCTAATCCCCAACTCTGAGGCTTTTCTTAAGCTAGACCCAAAATGAAGAAACTTACTTTTAATGTTCACAAAGCCTTCAAAAATATCAAAATGCATCAAAAAAGGGAGAAAATCATAAAACCTGAAACCAAAAAGCAATGAGGACTCTTTATAATTCTATATAATAATATATAATAAAATTATATATATATATATATATATATATATATATATATATATATATATATATATATAATTCTTTCTATATATATAACCGCTGCTACTGCACTGTAGAGGACTCATATCAAGCTTGACCTGGCTCTCCGCTGGGTAATTCAGACCATGTGATTCTACAGTTGGTACTCACTTATGAGCAAAGGCTGAAATCAGCTAAACCAGGAAGAAAACCTGCATCTTCTTGATGTGCTAAGGCAACTGAAACATGACAAGATGGCTTGGCTTGGACTGATTGGGATGTTTGCAGAAATTCTGGTGAAAATATTCAGGAGCTGACAGACAAAAAATCTAACAGCAGGTTTAATGAAGAGATTTGCATTTGCAATACAATACAGTTTATTTTTGTTTAGCCCAAAATAACAACAAAAAGTGCTGCAATGGGCTTTAACAGGCCCTGCCTCTTGACAGACCCCCAGCCTTGACTCTCTAAGAAGACAAAAAGAAACTCACAAAAAACCCTTGTAGGGAGAAAATGGAAGAAACCTCAGGAAAGGCAGTTCAAAGAGAGACCCCTTTCCAGGTAGGTTGGGTGTGCAATGGGTGTCAAAAAGAAGGGGGTCAATACAATATAATACAATACACAGAACAGAACAAATCCTCAATACAGTATAAAAATAAAAATTTTAGAAGTACGGAGTAGAATTTAACTGTAGATGATATCACATAATATGATTTGGATTTGTTTAGAGTCCTGGAGACCTCATTCATTAAGTTGCCTCCCTCATTTGGCCATTCCATAGCTGAGACAGCCAATCCGAAGAAAGGACCCCTCTACCTGACGATTCCTGCGATCCTCCATCAGGGATGACTTTACCACAGGTAGGCAAAACAACTTGGCAGGTGGGCCGTGGCACCAAGTGCCACATTTGAGTACTGAGAAGAGAAATAGAATAGGTGAAGATTAGTAACAAATTCTAATAATCATGTTACTTATGTTTTAGTGCTAATGACTAACAACAGAGATGCAATCTGTACAGTTAATCAGCAGCTCTAGTCAGAATATGCTAAAGTGAAGTCGAGAATCTTCAGCTGGGATTTAAAGCTGAGACTGAAGGGGCATCTCTTATATTAGCAGGCAGACCATTCCACAGTTTAGGGGCCCTGTAACTAAAAGCTCGACCTCCCACTATTATTTTATTAATCCTTGGAACCATAAGCAGACCAGCATCTTGAGATCTTAATGTGCGCTCTGGTTTGTAAGCCATGATAAGTTCAGACAAGTAAGCCGGACCGCGGTCATTTAATGCTTTACATGTTAAATATATGTTATATGAAATCTGCCCTAAACTTAACCGGGAGCTAGTGAAAGGATTTAAGAACTGGAGTTATGTGTTCATATTTTCTTGTTCTTGTAATAATTCTTGCAGCAGCATTTTGGATTAACTGGAGGCTGTATAAAGAACAGTTTGAACAGCAAGTGAACACCTCATTGCAGTAGTCAATCCTACTAGAAATAAATGCATGAATTAATTTCTCAGAATCCTGTTAATTTAGAAAGCGCCTTAATTTCCCAACATTTTTAAGATGGAAGAAACATGATTTGGACAACTTTGTAATATGCGCTTTAAATGAGATGCTAGAGTCAAAGATAACTCCTAGATTGTGGGCTGATTCAGTAAAATTAATGGTGATTCCAACTGACAGAATATTGTTGTGATCAACGTCATTACCTCCAACAATTAACATCTCTGTTTTATCTGTGTTTAAAGACAAGTAGTTCTCATCCATCCACTCTGTTAATTCACTAACTCTAACACTGAGAAACTTCATTTGTTCTAAATGAAAAGTATAACTGGGTATCATTTCTAGCAAAACTATTGTGATTTATAAGAAAGGAGAGCAGTGGTTCATCAAAGAACTAAGGATTCTTCAGCAAGTTAAAGAAACAGAACATAAAATTGGAGATAAGGACGCCTGCACACAGGCCAGGTATCGTCTTAACAATTCAATACGCTGTGCTAAATTGAAACCCAAAGTAAACTGGAGCTTCAGTTCTCAGCACACAGCAGCTGCTCAGTATGGTGAAGCCTTCAGTCTGTCACTGCCTCTCGTAGACGTCTCCCTGTGCTCACTCACATCCTGACAAGCCTCACAGGTGTTAAAGCAGATCTGACCAACATGGTGCTGAGTATCAACAGTCCCTTTGCTCTTCCCACCCTGACGCTGCTCTGACGCCTGTCACTTCTTCACTAAAGCCTCACTGCTCTTCTTTCTTTTCTGTCATTGACTGCGATGTCTGAAGGTGTTTACAAGACAGAACTGCATAAAGTCTGCCGGTCCTGACTCAGTCTCATCTACAGCCATCAAACTCTGTTCAAGCCGCTCACTCCTCTCTTCACTGACATCTTTAACTGCTCTTCCAGATTGCTTTATATCTCCTGTTATTGTTCCAGTTCCTAAAAAGATAAA